>NC_044038.1:157971331-158191331 GCF_901765095.1 Microcaecilia unicolor
ACCCTGTGCTTGGTTAGGAGCATAGATGTTTACTATTGTATACAATTGACCTTCCAGTTTGCCCACCAGCATTACAAAGCGACCCCCATTGTCCCTTGTCACATCAGTAGTGTCCCAGGCCAGTCCCCGCTTCAATAATATCTCCACACCTGCTGTCTTTCTCTGCAGCTTATTGGATGCCAGATATTGTAACGGGTAACGTGAATTACCCAATAAATGTTCATGTCTCTCCAATAAGTGTGTTTCTTGTACCAGTATAATATCTGCCCCTATCCTACTGGCCTCTTTAAAAAAACTCTTTAGTTTTTGTGGAGAGTTTAGGCCACGGGCATTGAATGACATCAGTTTTATCGCTGCAGTCATTGATTTAGCCAGAAGAACTTCGCTATTAATCCTTTCATACAATAAGTCCCCCTCCCGATAGCCTGAGGATCTTTTCTTTTCTGAGTTACCCCCCCCCAACCCCCCATCCCCTTTGCATCCAGTGGGACATCCTATTCCCACCTATTAGTTGAGAGAGCGGTGATCCCTCGCATGCCCTCCCAGCTTTATGATGAAAAAGTATATATATATATAGCAATATCATTATAACACCCCCAGAGTAACTTCTGCAAAAGTATAACCCCACATATACCTCCTTCAAATTGGATTAGCATAGTCCCTGTCACACATCATGTCTCAAGGTCCGTCTTTAGCGGTATGACTTTGCTGCTGGCTGGGTTGATGCCTGGTGAGTCGTCCCTTGCCTCTGGTCACCCGTGTCCATCCTTGGCGGGCCGAACGCAACCCAGCATCCGCCGTGGTACCCGCTCTTTCCGGTACTGTCTCGACCTCTGGCCACGTAGCTCTAGCTTCCTCCACGGTCCGGACGCGGTGCCATTTTCCATCCATGTTGTAGGCCAGAGCAAATGGGTATTGCCATTTGTAGGATACCTGTTGATCGCGTAGGTATCTTGTGAAGCTCCTTAAAGCCGCCCGTCGTTGCAGCGTCGAAGGCGCCAAGTCCTGGTATATTTCAATCGGGATCGTATCCCATTTAAGATCGTCCTTTTTCCGTGCTTCCCTCATAATGGCCTCTTTGATCTTATAGTCCGAGAGGCAGGCTATAATGTCTCGAGGTATATTTGCGCGAGCGCGTGACAACACTCTATGTGCTCGATCTATCTTTATATCCTCCGGGGCCACCTCGTGCTGTTCGTCCGACAGAAGCATGCTCGCTATCTGCTGCACAATCTTTTCACAGTGCAGATACTCTGCCTGTTCAGGGATACCCCGGATCCATATGTTAGAGCGTCTACCTCGATTCTCCAAATCTTCCACTCGATCTAAGAGAGTATTGTAGATTTCTTGTTGTTCCTTCAAAGCTGTGTTCATTGTGCTTAACGCCTCTTGCTGCTCATCTACACGATCGTCCACCTCTGCCACGCGTCGGCCCATCTCTGCTATTTCGCCGCGAAGCTCCGCGGCTAATTTTGTGATGTCTTCACGCCCGCCTTTCACTTCTTCTCGTATCTCCATAAGGAGGGCATGGAACTCGCTCACCGAGAGATCCACATCTCCCGCAACTCCACTCTTCTCAGCCTCTCGGGTGGCGCCTGCGGCCTGCGCCGCTCTCGGCCCAGCCGCCATCTTGCCTCCCTCCGACTGCGGCTGGTAGGAGAAAGCTTTTAAAGTTTTACGCGGCCCCGATGACTCTTTACCGGCCATGAATACACTCGTTCGGGCTTCTGACGCTTGTTTTGAAGGTGACCTGGGGGGAATAAATCACCGCTGTTGCTTAAAAACATGATCTTTCTCGCTGGGCATGCAGAGCTCCTTTCTCACGCCGCCATCTTACAGCGTGACGTCACCGCCCCCGGGTTATTTTACTGTTAACCTCAGTTATTAGTAACTAGGTCTCATTGCATTAAATGGGACCTGTGCTAAAATAATATGATTTAATGGTAAAGTAACATGTCTTAATGGTAGTCCAGGTTGATAACTAGGCCCCTTAGTCTGCCCAATATAATACCACAAAACTTAACCAAAATCAGCTTTGTCCTCATCCCTTCAATCTAAGGAGCCTCTGTGCTTATCCCATGCTTTTTGGAAGGGTCTGCTACTGTTTGGCTTTCATCAACTCCAAAAGAGTGGAAACCTTGCCCTCTTCTCTTTCTAGGGCTAAACATTCATTTGAGTCCCGATATTCAACCAGCCAGGACAGCATATAAAGTTAAGTACCAGTATACAATATGGGCGTTTTTTTTTAGTGAGTTTTATACATTTGTTTTACATTTTTAATAGCAAATTTTTAACATGTTATAACAGCTTAGCACACACCACTCAACTTAAAGCATATTAGTTACATACGACACACTGCCAAACTCGATGCATACCAGCGAATGCATGTCTGGTATGCAGGTAAAAAGCAGTCATTTGGCTTTTCTTTTTCTTTTTTTACATGGTCATGAATTTACTTCCTTTATATTAAAAATTGTTGAAGATCCAGAAAATGCAAACGTTGTTGTATGCACTATTATATAGTCAGGGTAAATCTTGGAGATGTCGAGCAGCACACTGAAACTTGCTTATGGTGAACTTCTGTTTCTACAGAATAATTCACTATGTTTGAGCCATTTCTTAACTGTCAGGCAGATCTTATGACATCTCTAGTATTAAGAATAAATATTTGATGAGAAGACTCAGTTGTAGTACTGTAAGCTGCACTATGAAGGATTCAGAATGTGTCACTTGTGATTGTCAGCATTGCACAGTGCTGTTCAGTGAGCCTATCCACAAGTCAGCTAACGTAGGTTGGCCTGATTAAGGCTTCTGAGAAGACCGAAAACACTATAATGCCTTTGTATCGCTCCATGGTGTGACCTCAGATATAGCAGAATTAGAAAAGGTTCAAAGAAGAGTGACCAAGATGATAGCGGAGATGGAACTCTCATGTGAGGAAAGGCTAAAGAGGTTAGGGCTCTTCAGCTTGGAAAAGAGACGGCTGAAGGGAGATATGATTGAGGTCTACAAAATCCTGAGTGGTGTAGAATGAGTAGAAGTAAATTAATTTATTACTCATTCCAAAAGTACAAAGACCAGGGGACACTCAAGGAAGTTATGTGGAAATATTTTTAAAACAAATAGGAGGAAATATTTTTTCACAACAAATAGTAAAGCTCTGGAACTCTTTGCCAGGGGATGTAATAACAGCAGTTAGCAGATCTGGGTTTAAAAAAGGGTTTGAACAAATTCTTGGAGGAAAGGCCGTAGTCTGGTAGCATGGAAGGTTGCTGCTAATTGGGTTTCTGCCAGGTACTTGTGACCTGACCTGGACACTGTTTGAAAAACAGGATACTGGGCAAGATGGACCATTGGTCTAACCCAGTATGGCTACTCTTATGTTCTTATGTACGTTTTACATCTCTGACCCTGGTCTCATTCTTAGGTCAATGTAAATATTCTTGCCATCTAATTCCATATACAGTGCTCAAAATTATGCATGCAAGTTTGGATACGCTCCCAAATTGTGCATGCAATTTAATTGCTTAATGAGCCAATTAGCACAGATAATTGAGCGCTATCAATTATTGGTGCTAATTAGCAATAATTGGAATTTAAGTGTGCATCTTTATAATCATTCACCCTGATATTCAAAAGCATTTAACCAGCCAGGATTGGCACCTGGCTGGTTAAATGCACCATAACCAGCCATGACCCGCTGAAAATTCACAGTTAGCGGCTAGCCGCTTATATCTCAGGATATAACCAGCTATCCGCAGATTTTCAGCACAAGTTTGGCAGCCATATTTGGCCACTTAAATACCAAGTCTATGTTTGGCCAGTCCAAACTTAACTGGTCATCGCTAAATATCGGCTTGGCTGGTTAAGTTTGAAATGGCCAAAAATAAACCAGATATTCAATGCCAGTCCCCGGAAATGGCCCTTTATTCTACAAAGATGTGCCTGTAATTTTTTCTGCGTGGATCTGAAAAGGGATGTGGTTGTGTAAAGGACATGAACAGGTCAGGGGCATTTCAAGAATTTACATGCAGTGTTACAGAATCTGGGGCATCTGTGCCTAATTTAGACACAGCAATTTACACCAGGGTTCAGCTGGTGCAAATTCTTGTGTCCAAACCTGGGAGTGGATCCCGGTGCTAAGCACTATTCTATCAACAGCACCCAACTTGGAACATCATTTATAGAATAACGCTTACCCCCGGATTCTATATAGTGTGCTTAGATTTAGGTGCCGAAATTGGCATTGATTCTATAACACCGCATGTAAACTAATTGACTTAACAAGCTAATGAGTGCTGATAACAGCATTTAACAAGCAATAATGAGCACTAATTGGCACTGATTAGATTTTAGACATGCAGCTTGCTTAGGAGCCCTTTTACTAAGCCGCGTAAGCATCTCTGCATGCCCAATGCGCGCCAAAATGAAGTTACTACCCGGCTACCGCCTGGCTTTTGCGGTAATTTTTTGGTGTGCGTCTGATACGCGTGTCTGAAAAATAATTTTTATTTTCAGATGCATGTATTGGGAATGCGCCAAGTGGCTTTTGACACGCGTAGGTCATTACCACCCAGTTACCATGTGAGATTTTACTTCTAGATCAATGGCTGGCGGTAAGGTCTCAGACCCAAAATGGGCATGTGGCAATTTTCATTTTGCCGCACATCCATTTTTGCCAAAAAAAGGGTCTTTTTTACAGGCGCGCTAAAAAATGGATTGGCACGCACTCAAAGCCGCGCCTACACTACAGCAAGCCATGTTTCAACCACCTTTGTAAAAGGACCTCTTAGGGATTTATGATATTTTAAATAATCTGAGTTTGTAATTCCTGGGAGTTTGTGCCGGTGTCTTCTCTGATTTTTGAACTGTTTAGAACTTATTGGTACATAAATATCATTGTTACATTATGTTATGTTATTCGCTGTTCTTTCTGAACCTTATACCCTGTGGCAGTTTCCCTGTAAGATACTTTGTCAAGTGCTCTATATTCCTAACAAGCTTACTTCTTAGATAAAACATCTATTGTCCTACAAACACCTGTTTCTGTGTATGACTTTGCTACACCCACTGCCTCTAGGAAGTGAACCCAGGACCTGTAATCACCTGAATCAGAACACTTATTGCAATAATGCGAGGTTCAGAGTGGGAGAGATGAAAACAGTCACTGCTGGGGAAACAACTTCCCACAGAAGAGCAGTACTGAGCAGTTCATTCACGGAGGTGGTTTCTCCTCCAGCCCTCAGCCCTCAGTGAGGGAACCTGTAATTGCCTGGTGCAGTCATTTGTGAAGAAAGGTTTAATAAGAAAGAATAGATGGAGAAGGTAATGATGTACCAGCATGATTCCAGCATTTTCACCTTCTTTATTCATTCTACCTATCTAAATAAGGATTGACTCAGTAAAGGGGAAAAGATTAAAGGTATACACAGGTCAATATGCAGCTGATGTTTTTTAAGTACTGACTATCACTGGCTAAGGGGGTCTTTTACTAAAGCTTAGCTCGAGTTATCTGCAGCAGTGCCCATTTTATTCCTAAGGGCCCTGCTGCAGATAACGGGAGCTAAGCTTTAATAAAAGACCCCCTAAATTAGGCCTGGATGTCCAATGTTGAGCCATGTCCAGGCACGGGGATTGAATATCTGGGTCTTTGGTGAACCCAGAAGTTATGTGGGTGCTGCAAATCTTCAGTGCAGTATCTACATACCTAGCTGGGCAAAGGCAGGAATGCTTTTTATGCAACTGCAAACTGATCTATGTTAAAAAGAGGCCGGTTAATATCACAACCCAGAGTGCTTGTAACAGTGAGATAAATAGTTTGTACTATGGCTCAGCTGTTTTCCGAGGTCTCCCTAACGTTATAAGTAAATGACAAATGTTTTTGATTTTACTAAATCCTGTAGCTTTTTGAATTAATGTTGTATTTGGGTCTTTATAAAACAAGCATAAAGTACATACCTTTTTGGACCTCTCACATAGGTACCATTTTATAAGACCACCAAATATCCTGAGTTAGCCCACATATCCTGCTGTGCAACATGGAAAAAATGCAGCACGTTGAAAGTCTGCAGAGGGTGCTAAAAAGTGGCCAGCACTGTTGTTAGCGGGTGGGCTTCCCGTGCGCTGCGGCCACTTTTAGTGCGGCTGTAAAATGGCCACATTTCCATTTTGTTTTGTAATGACCACGCGCTAATTTCTGACTTAGCTCATGGCCATTACTGCTTGAGCACTCACCGCTACCCGTTTTGTAGGTGCAAAGGGCTCCTGCGCTAACCCCATGCTAATCAGGCAGTGTGCGGCAATGTGCCCACACTAGCTGATTAGCGCAGGGTATGCCTACTCTCTGTCCATTGACATGCCTCCTGTGCTAAAAAATAAAAACTATTGTTTAGCGCGGGATTAGTGCACGCAGATTGACAGTACCATTTATTTATTTATTAGGATTTATTTACCGCCTTTTTGAAGGAATTCACTCAAGGCGGTGTACAGTAAGAATAGATCAAACATGAGCAGTAGGCAATTAGAGCAGTAAAAATATTCGAACAACAATACAAAGTATGGCATGGTATACTACTTGCAATGACAACACAATCCCGCTTATTATCGAAAGAGAAAACGCCTATATTGCGACCCAAATCGGGAGATGGGCGTCTTTCTCCCGTGGGCGCCCCAATTGGTATAATCGAAATCCGATTTTGGGCGTTTCCAACTGCAATCCGTCGCGGAAACGGGTAAAGTTGACGGGGGCGTGTCGGAGGCATGGTGAAGGCAGAACTGGGGCGTGGTTTCGGCCGAGGAGAGATGGGCATCTTTAGCTGATAATCGAAAAAAAAGGCGTTTTTACCGCGATTTTGGGTCACTTTTTGTGGACCCTTTTTTCCACAAACAAGTCCCAAAAAAGTGCCCCAACTGACCAGATGACCACTGGAGGGAATCGGGGATGACCTCCCTGGACTCCCCTAGTGGTCACTAACCCCCTCCCACTAAAAACAAAAACACTTTAAAAACCTTTTTTCCAGTCTCTATGCCAGCCTCAAATGCCGTACCCACCTCCATGACAACAGAATGTGTTCTATCCTGTGACAGCCTTTCCCTGGTTCTGATGTGGCTCTCAGGTGAGTGTGACACCTTTTCTGTTATGCGCACTGCAGAGTCACATCAGCAATGCATTGTGGTGGGTGTAGGGTATTGGGCTCCGTGATTCCAGTAGCTTGTGGCAAATGCTCACGATGTTGGTAGTTGGTAGGTTCTACTCCCATGGTGCTTTTCCCCCTGCTTACTGGGTCAGAATGTGCCTTGTTTTGTTTCCGGTAGTCCATGAGGTAGTGGCCATTTTTGTAAGCCAGTTTTAGATCCCTTTGACGTGTAAGCCACGTTACAGAACTTAGTTCTTACCTTGAATGTTGCTGAAAGAGGGCATTGTACAGCATTCTGCCAGCTCTGACCTACTGCTCATCTCAGTACCAGGGAGACTCATTGCCAGTGGGCCACAACCTCTGATCTGCAGTTAACTGTGAGTAAGCGTGCTTATTCCAATAAAGGACGTTTTCGGAGAGATTAGTCTTCAGGTGTCAACTGGTGTGCCAACATTATATAGCAGTAACAAGTCCTAGAGGCCTGCGTGTATGCAGGTACCTGGAGCAGTATTTAGTGGGTACCGCAGTGCACTTCAGCCAGGTGGACCCAGGCCCATCCTCCCTACCTGTAACACTTGTGCTGGTAAATGGGAGGTCTCCAAAACCCACTGTACCCACATGTAGGTGCCCCCTTCACCCCTAAGAGCTATGTTAGTGTTGTACATTTGTGGGCAGTGGGTTTTGGGGGATGGGGGTTGGGTGCTCAGCACCCGTGGTAAGGGAGCTATGCATGTGGGAGCGTTGTCTGAAGTCCACCGCACTGACCTCTAGGGTGCCCAGTTGGTGTCCTGGCATGTCAGGGGGGCGAGTGTACTACGAATCGTGGCCACTCCCATGACCAAATGGCTCGGATTAGGACGTTTTTGAGCTGGGCCTTTTTAGTTTCCATTATCGCTAAAAAAAAAAAAAAACGCCCAACTGAAAAACGTCCATTTTTTTGAACATACGGTCTGTCCCGCCTCTTCATGTACCCGTTTTTGGACATAGACGCCCATGGAGATAGGCATTCGCGTTCGATTATGCCCCTCTGTATATACTAGAACATTATAATTGGTAGTGAAGGGTAAGGCAAAGTTGTAACGTATAGATGAGTAAGAAAGTAGGAAGAAATTAGAAAGTAAGGTGATTGATTTGAAGAAAGTTGCACGTGAGGTCAGAGAGATGGTTAAATATTATCTCAGCTAGGGTAGGAGTGGATAAACATGTCCCGCTGCAGTATGTGCAGCCCGAGTCAATCCTTGTGTGTGTGAGTGAGACTAACAAATTAATTACTTCTTCCATTAAAGGCTTGGTTGAAGAGCCAAGCTTTCACCTGCTTCCTGAAGCAGAGGTAGTCTTGTGTATTTCGGAGCCTTTCAGGCAATGCATGGGATTCCTCAGTGCATCTCACGGCAGTGTTCTTTGATGCATGGTAGCCACATGCTAGTAAAAGGGCCCCAAATATTTTGCCATTTACACAGCTCAGAAACTCTACAATTTGGAGACCTACAGAGGTGTTTCTGAAATACAAAGAACTGAGGGATGCCGAGAAATTCATTGTACTACCATAACTGAACTGTCTGGGCTTCTGCTACAAATTAAGTGCTCCTTTTACTACGTGGCGGTAAGCATCATTTCTGGCGCCACAAACATGTATTTACTTTTGTAGCACCGGAATGTACCCGGCAGTAATTGAGCGGTGCGCACTGCCCAGTTACTGCCGGGTTAACGTGGGAGCCCTTACCACCACCTCAACTGGTGGCTTTAAGGGTTCCCCCCTGAAATGGTCATGCGGCAAGTGTTTTACATGCCTCCCAGCCAATTTTCTATAGGAAGCAAGACTTCCCTTTTACCAGCTGTGGTAAATGGGGGCCTCGGCAAACATTTAAAACACGCACAGATGCCAGCACCAGCCCCCTTTTGCTACAGCTTGGTAAAAGGGGCCCTAAGACAACTGTATTTATTTTTATTTATTTTGGGGCCCTTTTACGAAGCAGCAGTAAGTCCAACGTGGGCTTACCACACGATAATCTGGAGCAACCGGGGCCTAATGCAGGCACCAGCAGTTGTTCCAGCTACAGCGTGCACCATTTCTCACGCTAGGAAAAAATTGGTCCATATTTTTTACCATGATGCTAACACAGTGGAAATTGGGCAGCCCCTGCGCTACCCAGTTAGTGCCGGGTTAGCGTGGGAGCCCTTACCAACACCTCAAAGAGTGATAGTAAGTACTCCTCCCCCTCCTCACTTGACCCCGTGGTAAAAGCAATTTTATTGCATGACCATGACGTCTTCTTTTTTTGGCCTTTTTACCCACTGTGGTAAAAAGGGCCTCAGCGCGTGGCAAAAACAACCCCCACCGCTAGCGCAGGGCTCTTTCTACTGCAGTTTGGTAAAAGGACTCCTTATTCTGGCATTTATATCCCACATTTTCCAATTGATACTGAAGGCAAGAACTGTAAATTTCCTTTTCAGAAAATATTTTTGCATTCTTGTCCAAAATGAGTTTCCATGTTCTTTTTTTAATTTCATTCAAAAATAATTGTGTTTTATAAATTATTACATTTATGAATGCCAAAAGGTGTATATATTGTTATAGAGATATATAGCAGGACTGTGTCTAATTAGATCATTTGATGATGATTCAAACCATATTAATGAATTTACTGATTGTTATGGTTCAACCCTCCTGATCCCTCCTTACTATTATAAAAATGTTTATTCCCACATTAAGAACAATATTGTTTTACTAATCACTTACAACAAATAACTAAAGTGGGATTTAATTAGAGGTGGGACTAATGTAAAAATTAATTTACTGTTTTATTACTCGGTCACCTGATTTAGTGAAACTGTGGAGACTTTTTTCATGCTGTGAGATGAACGAATATTAAACAGTTTTCTCCATATTATTCATGCAGATTCAGAGTTCCAAGGGGAATACGCTACAATCTATCTTAGAAAAAGGTTCCCAGTATTCTCCATCTCCTGTATGTACAATTTTAGTTGTTGCTGTGAAACCTCTAAAAAAATTATTCTCAACTAAGGGATTTCTGCTACCATGAAGCAAGATTTTTTTTCTCATCTGCTTTCAGACAACTTCCCAGGGTCTCCATCAAATATGCATGATTGAGGCTGAGCAGCAGATCAAACAGTCATCTGACTGCAAAGAATGCTGCTAGTGGACTTCCTTCCACACATGAAAGGGAGAGTCTAGGACCCTTGTCAGGATGAGCTGAAAACTGGAATACATTTGCAGTGGGGAAGAAGCATAAAAGTGGAAATGGAGTGGAGGAGTGGCCTAGTGGTCAGAGCACCAATCTTGCAATCCAGAGGTGGCTGGTTCAAATCCCACTGCTGTTCCTTGTGATCTTGGGCAAGTCACTTAACCCTCCATTGCCTCAGGTGCAATCTTAGATTGTGAGCCCTCCTGGGACAGAGAAATATCCAGTGTACCTGAATGTAACTCACCTTGAGCTACTACTGAAAAAGGTGTGAGCAAAATCTAAATAAATAAATAAGGAGGAGTTCGGGAACTACAGCCCAGTTAGTCTGACCTCAGCGGTGAGTAAATTAATGGAAGCACTTATAAAGTAGGGGTTTTTGTGAGGTTTCTGGGATCAAAAGGATTGCAGGACCTGAGTTAGCATTGGTGTTACTAGAGGCTGGTCTTGTCAGAAAAATCTGATTATATTTGACTGGGTGACCAAACAGTTGGATTTAGGAGGACTGTTAGGTGTGGTGTAATTAGATTTTAGCAAAGACTTTGACATGGTTCCAAATAGGCAACTGATAAGCTGAGTGTCCTCAGTATGTGCCCTAAAGTGATTGAATGGGCTAGAAACTAATTAAGGGAAGACCACAGAGGGTAGTGGTAAATGGGGCTCACTCTGAGGAAAAGGGTGTTATCAGTGGTGTCTGCAGGGATCGGTGCTTAATCCAGCTCTTTTTAACATCCTTATGGTTTACCTTTTTGTGGATGATACCATACTCTGTGATAACATAGACACCCCTGATGGTGTGATATAGCGTGATGAAGGATCTAGAGAAGCTTCAAGAATGGTCCAGAAATTGGCAGAAGATTTAAAGCTAAAAATTTCAGGGTTATGCATTTGGGCTGTAAAAATCTGAGGGAGAAGTACAATATAGGGGATAAAGTACTTCCGTTTATGAAAGAAGAGCAGGACTGGGAGGTGATCGTATCTGATGATCTTAAGGTGGCCAAACAGATAGAAGAGGTGACGGCCAAAGTCAGACGAATGCTTGGGTGCATATGGAGAGGAATGGCCTGCAGGAAATAAAGAGGTGATAATGCCTCTGTATAAGTCTCTGCTCAGGCTCTATGTAGAGTGCTATGCACAATTCTGAATACTGCACAGGATGGAGTTGGTCCAGATTAATATGGTCAGGGGTCTCCATCATAAAGCATATGGGGACAGACTTATAAACCGCAGTATGTATACTTTGGAACAAAGGCGGGAGAGAGGTGAGATGATAAAGACATTTAAACATCTCTGTGAAATAAATGCCCTGGAAGTATCTCTTTCAACTGAAGGGAACAATGGTTTACACTGCTTCCTAAAGGAAAAGTCCATAGACCATTATTAAATGGTCTTGAGGAAAATCCACTTTTTCTGGGATAAGCATTATAGAATGTTTTGTACTTTTGGGGGATCTTGCCAGGTATTTGTGACCTGGATTGGCCACTGTTGGAAACAGGATGCTGGGCTTGATGGACCATTGGTCTTTCCCAGTATGGCAATACTTATGTACTTATGAGAGGGCATAGGATGAAATTTAAAGGAAATAGTCTAAGGAGTAATCTAAGGAAATACTTCTCGATGGATAGGGTGGTGGATGCGTGGAACAGACTCCTGGTAGAGGTAGTGGAGATGAAAACTGTTTCTGAATTCAAGAATGTGTGGGACAAGCACATGAGATCTCTTAGGTAGACTGGAAAGATCATGTGACCTTTGCCTGCCATCATTTTCTATGTTTCTATAAATATCACCGTTGCAAAAAGATGGCCATTTATATTGTTTAGATTAGTGAAGATTCCAAATATATGTTTCCCTGGTAGGCATGCCCTTTGAATTGAAATTCAGGGTATGTGTGAATGAATGCAACAACGCCATTTATCTTCAATGGTCAGGACCAAGACTATTTTAGATAAAAGATTCTTCCAGATTATGGATGTACAGGATAAAGGGAGTTTTCCGATAAATCAATTTTGGCTAATTGCTTTTTTTTCTGGATAATGGGTCATATAGAGCCAGCCAGTTTCTGGATAAAAGACATTTTCTGGATTAAAGATCAGAGATCTGGGACTTCAACTTTTTTTCTTTTTTTTTGGATAACGAGAGTTTCTGGTTAATGGGCATTTGGATAGATGGTACACCACTAACATGTCCTTAAACAGTGTACATTCAGAATATGGTTGACTTACAGAAGAAACACCTCAATCAGGGAGTTGGTCTTCTAACTTATACTACTACTAATCATTTCTATAGCACTACTAGATGAAAGCAGCACTATATGGTATACAGATTCACTGATTTGGGTATCTGGTGGGCAGTTTTCTGACTGCCTCCATTGTTGCAAAATTCACACGTATTTTTTTATTAGCAATTTTTTAGCATCTTTTTCAAACTAGAAGTCCCTGCAAACACCTGTCCCTACCTTTTCTGGCTAAAACAATACTCCTATGTTTGGAAATACAATGCCATATACATTGTTGCAATACTGACCCTAACCCTACTCACAGAAATACATCTACTCAATTCACTTACTTTTATTCTTCAGAAATGGGAGTAGGGAAGGGAAGGGAAATGGGACTTGATATACTGCCTTTCTGAGGTTTTTGCAACTAGATTCAAAGCGGTTTATATATATTCAGGTAATTATTTTGTACCTGGGGCAATGGAGGGTTAAGTGACTTGCCCACATTCACAAGGAGCTGCAGTGGGAATCGAACCCAGTTCCCCAGGATCAAAGTCCGCTGCACTAACCACTAGGCTATTTGACTGGCTATATAGCCATGTATTTAGGTAATTGGCTTTTGAAAAGCATGAAGTCAGCGGGGTACTCCAGCCACCAATGCTGGCACTTCCATGTACACTCAGTTCATTCATTCAACTGAGCATGCACAGAAGTGTCGGCTTCAGAGGCTAGAATGCCCACCGGCTTCCTTGCTGCTCTGGTCAGAGCTGGTCTTAGGCAGAGGCGACCAAGGCGGCCGCATAGGGCCCTGCGCTTAGGGGGGCCCTGCGCTTAGGGGGGCCCTGCGCTTAGGGGGGCCCTGCGCGGCATACCTCAACTCTGCCTCGCTCCAACCGACCCCCGCTCGGACGACCGCATCATGATCCCGCTCGTCCGCCACCGCCGCTCTGCTCCCACCACATTGCGGCACGGTGCCCACCCCCCGCTGAGCCCGCCGTCAGCAGCCTCCCGCCTCCCCGGACCCCAACAGTTGCACCAACGGCCCTGACAGACAGTTGCAGCGCCAGCGCAATGGCCCCGGCTCCTGACAGAAAGTTGCAGCAACAGCTCACCCCAGCGTTTCACTTCCCACTCAATGTCCCGCCTTCTGATGAGGTATTTCATGTTTGGCGGGTGGGAGTCACTGAGCGGGAAAGCTGCCTGGAGCCTGGTCAGAGGTGAGCCGGTGTACGAGTGAGTGCGACTTAAAAATAAATAAAGACAGTCAAGTGGAGCTCGAGCAAGTTTGTGCCACTGCCATTCAAAGGCAAGCCAGGTATGATGATAGCTTTTCTTATAAGGAAGAAGGAAGTTTCAAACCCCTTTTGTGCCATTTTAAAGTAAATATTATTGCAGTAGTCTATTATTCTCCCATCAGTGATTAAGTCAAAATTCAGTGTTTTATGAAGGGCAGTGACAGGAAAAGATCAAGAGGTTAGCTAAAGTGGTGCGTGTATGTGAGGGGTGGGGACAGGGGCAAGTGGAGAGGGCTAGTAGTGTCAGACTTTACTGTTACTTTGCCCAAAGTTATTGAAAACCCAAGTAGGCAGACTAAAAATTGTCCATCTAAAGGTACTTATCTTGCTAAGCTGGCCAGATCATGTGTATTTAGGAGAATTTGAGTTTCCAAAGCAAATAGCATTGTAGCCTCAAGAAAGAGGGGCATTTCTGTAAGCATGTTCAGCTCAGGAGAGGAAAAGACCACATATAAAATCCATTTCCAAGGAACCTTTTTAAATTAAAAAGTAGGGGAATTTGAAAGTACTGGTTCTTTTCTTAGTATTTTTCCTTTATTCTCCTTTGTTATGAGAATTGGAACTACTAATTGTAGTGAACTTGAACTGAATTTCTGGGGGGGGGGGGGTGTTCATGATAGCATTGTGCTTATTATTTCAATCAGTTTTTTTGTACAAGTTGTACAAGTTTAACTTCATTTGTCTTTATTTGAAGTTTCATAAATAAAAAATTTTCTAAAAATGGAATAATCGTATCAATGGGGTGGAGCTAGGGTGGGGGTGGAGCTAGGGTGGGGCAGAGCTAGGGTGGGGGTGGAGCTAGGGTGGAAAGGGGCTAGGATGGGGCCCCACCAAATTGGTCTGCACAGGGCCCCGCACTTGCTAAGACCGGCCCTGGCTCTGGCAGCACAGGCAGGGGCTCCAGCAGTGAATCTCTTCAGCTAGGGAGCATGAGCATCTCTGCCAGCACTGGTTTGCTGCAGCAGTGGCTGGGGGGAAAGAGAGAAAATGCTTAACCCCCCCCCCCCCCCCCCAGTGCACCCCCAAGCTCCCTCCAAAATTATGTTCTGGCTGTGCCCCTGCTGCTGAGCATATAATTTTTGAAAAGTCCTTTTGAGACATCATGAAGCATAAATTCATATCTCTTTTTAAGGTTTAAAATCTTAAAAATTTAGAGTACATCATAAGTTAACAAAAAGGTTGCTACACCCCTCAGGTGGTGTTTGATTCGTAAAGCAATAATGTGGACACTCACATATACCCCTTCCTCAACCAATAACAATAGACGCAAATATATGCAGTAATAACAGGGCCACCGGCTGATTAACTCAGCAACACCCAATATAAACTTTAATTATAGCAATATCATTGTACAAAGAAAATACTCTGCCCCTTTCCTGCCTTGAAAAAAATATATCAAAGTGTATATTTTAAGAATGTTCTTGAAGTACTTCATAAATTGGCACTTGCCACAATTGGCATTTTTCGCCTTTTTCCTCTCTGCTAGTTAGTTAAGTCCTAGCTAAAACAGAGCATTAATTAAACTAAATAGGATGTGCCAAACTCCCACACTGATGCCAGGTTGCTTGGGTCAAAGACCTTACTTATTGGTTCATGGAAGCCCACTGAACTCTCAGTAGTGTTAGGAAGCCCTAGGTACTCCCAAACCATCAATCAAATACCCTCATCCCCCTGTGCTGGAACTAATTAGGCTCACATATCAAACTCCACAAGCTGTGACAAGAACTCCTACCCTGAAACCTATCCCCCAAACACCCCACCATCATAGGGAAGAAGGGCAGGCAATCCTCTTCTCCAAACTGTGTCGGCAAACTGCACCTTTTCACACCTTTCCCCCTACAACCTGCCTTCCTCCACAAACCAGCATGAGCCAGCAAGGTGGGTTGATGAAGGATTAATTTGGCCCTGTTAATCAGCCCCTACTGACTCTGGGGCTGATAAATTGAGGAACAACCATACACCTCAAACACATTCTTATTAAACATACAGTTTGTGAAATAAATATTAGATTAAGTCTTAGAATGTACTAACTTTATTATTCTAGCATGAGCCACAGCAAAAGCACTAGGTTAGCTGGCAGGCTTTCAAATTGATGCCAGTACCCATGATTGATGAATGGGGAGAAGTACTCCTTTCAACAGCTTTCAAATATTCAGTAGGAGTCTAGTGTGAGGACTCAGAGGCAAGGTTGCATAATGCTATGTGAGATTCCAGGGTTAATCCCTAAGCTCGACTTCAGCTTCTCAAACTGGTTGAGGCAGTGAATGATGCAGAGGCACACATTATGATTTCTTGAGAAGACATGATTATAAAAATTCCAGGTACTGTGTAGGAAGATGAACAGAACAAGCAGAGGCATTTAAACAGCAAGCACCATGCTGGCTTCCATTTATTAACAAGTTCATTACTGTTTTATTGTTTTAACTCTGTATTATGTCAAGTGGCTTGTCCAGAACAGGAGCATCATGGGGTTTTGATGGTTGATTACACTGGACTTTCCGGCATGTGTTTGCTAATGTTATCGTACTAGCTGGTGGGTTTATACTCTTGTAGCAATGATGGACAACAGGCAGCCTCTGCCAACATTTTTACTATTCTAGTCTCATTCATTCAGGCTGCTGTTGATATCTGTAGCAGTGCAGCAATGTGCCTGCAAGCAAAAAGGATTATTTGAGCATGTGCCTATAAAACAGCTGTGAGACACCATCCCTGGAAGTTCGCTAGATGCCAAAGTTTCTTCTTTGCTTTGCATTCTACCCATTTCACTACACTTCATGAGGACAGTTCTGTAAATGGGCACTTGAAGCCTTTTCTGTAAAGAAGAGTAAGCATCTATTTTTATTTCTAGAAAATATATATATACTTACATTTTTGTTTGAATACTTAAACCAGCCATAAAGGTGGTGTAAATGCTCGCACCTAGATTGGAGAGATATCGACGTAAATCATGGAGGGGCATTTCCGAAACAACTGCCATGTCAGAATTAGGATATCCCGCTCATAACTTCCACCCCCCCCCCCCCCCCCCGTCCATCTCACAACTATTTTCGGACAGGAAAACCATTGGGATTTCCTGTTCGAAAATACATGAGACGAATGTTCTTGCTCTGAAAATGTCCAAAATGAACAGCCATTTCCAAAATATGTACAAAATATGAATGCCAAAAAAGCAAGCACAAAACATCTATCTGGCATCATTTGTACAAAAATGGCCACACAGATCTGCAGAGCAGAGGGACAGCCTAGTGGTCAGTGCAGTGGAAATTAAACAAGACCCGGGTACAAATCCCACATTAATTCCTTCACATATTATTTTGAGACCTTCAGGAACAGATAATAAGCCGCATTGAACCTGTTATGTGTGGGAAAGCGCGGGGTACAAATGTAATGTAATAATAATAATCTACCATACCTAAAGGTACACCACTACAATAACTATCACACTTGTAGGTGTCTTATAAATTCAGGTACAGTAGGTATTTCTATATGCCAGGAGAGCTCATATATTTGTACAGAAAAGAGTTAAAGTGGGAGTTACACCTAGGTCCCTTTGTTCAAAGTCCACTGCACTGACCACTAGGCTACTACTTACACTTGCTTGTTTCTCTTATTAGGAATTGCTATAATACCTGAAGCTGTCACAGAGTCTGCTATCCACTGTCAATTTCACTTCTTAGGGTGGTGGAAGGGGATCATTAACCAATGAGAAATGAAAAGAGGTCATGCCTTCATCCCTCCGGTGGTCAGCTGCTCAATCAGGGCACCCTTTTATATCCAGGATGTGATTGAAACAGGCCTAGATAAAAATGCCCTCCTTTTTTTACCTTGAACATTTCTTCCCATTCCATTATCGCTGAAAGGCACCCTAATTTTGGGCCCACCCTAGTCCCACCCAACACACCCCTTGCTATTTGGGTGAACTGCAGTGCAAAATGTCCAAATTCTGCCTTTCGAAAATTACAATTTGGATGTTTTCAGCAGATGGACCTTTTTTTTAGCCATTTTGAGATCCTTCTGCTTGAAAATAAGTGCCATTGTATTTTATAATTTACATGTAACATGGAGGGGCATAATTGAACGAAAACGCCTATCTCCATGGGCGTTTATCTCCAAGAACGGGTCCATGAAGGGGCGGACCGAACCGTATTTTGGGAAAAAATAGACGCCCATGTTTTATTCAACAATGTGTGAGCTGGGCGTTTTTGTTTTTCAGCGATAATGGAAAATGAAAGCGCCCAGCTCAAAAACGAATAAATCCAAGGCATTTGTTCGTGGGAGGGGCCAGGATTCGTAGTGCACTGGTCCCCCTCACATGCCAGGACACCAACCGGGCACCCTAGGGGGCACTTTTACAAAAACAAAAAAAAAGGTAAAAGAGCTCCCAGGTGCATAGCACCCTTCCCTTGTGTGTTGAGCCCCCCAAATCCCCCTCAAAACCCACTGCCCACAAGTCTACACCATTACTATAGCCCTAAGAGGTGAAGGGGGGCACCTACATGTGGGTACAGTGGGTTTGGGGGGGGTTGGACGACTAATAAGCATTAAGCAGCACAATTGTAACAGGTAGGGGGGATGGGCCTGGGTCCACCTGCCTGAAGTCCACTGCACCCCCTAACAACTCCTCCAGTGACCTGCATACTGCTGTCAGGGAGCTGGGTATGACATTTGAGGGTGAAAATAAAAAGTTGAGAAACTTCATTTTTTGTGGTGGGAGGGGGTTAGTGACCACTGGGGGAGTCAGGGGAGGTCATCCCCGATTCCCTCCAGTGGTCATCTGGTCATTTAGGGCACTTTTTGGGGCCTTATTCGTGAAAAAACAGGGTCCAGGAAAAGTGTCCTAAATTCTAGCTAAAAACGCATACTTTTTTCCCATTATCGGTGAAATGCGCCCATCTCTGTTCGGCAGATAACCACGCCCCAGTTCCGCCTTCGCCACACCTCTGACACGCCCCCATCAACTTTGTCCGCATCCGCGACGGATTGCAGTTGAAAACGTCCAAAAATCGGCTTTCGATTATACCGCTTTATTCGTTTTTGTGAGATAAACGTCCATCTCCCGATTTAGGTCGGAACTTGGGCGTTTTTCTCATTCGATTATAAGCAGGATAGTAACATAGTAGATGACGGCAGAAAAAGACTTGCACGGTCCATCCAGTCTGCCCAACAAGATAAACTCATATGTGCTACTTTTTGTGTATACCCTACTTTGATTTGTACCTGTCCTCTTCAGGGCACAGACCGTATAAGTCTGCCCAGCACTATCCCCGCCTCCCAACCACCAGCCCCGACTCCCACCACCGGCTCTGGCACAGACTGTATAAGTCTGCCCAGCATTATTCCCGCCTCCCCACACCAGCTCTGCCACCCTCCACACATGCTCTGCCCACACTCCACACATGCAAATGCCCACCTATCATATATAGGCACGAACTTGCGGAAGCGACAATAATCTAATAATGTGCTATTCTGTATGTGCATGTTCACATACACATGTAAATGACTAGAATACTGGCATTCATGTGTGTACTTGCCACTTAATTCTATGAGGCCCCTTAGAGAATTCCCTCCTTGTCCCCCAGGCAAACACTCCTCTATTGTTTTTGTTTTCAGCAGACCATTCCAAACATTAAGGTGACAATAACTCAAACTGCCCACTTTGCTATGAAATCTGCCGGTATTTTGTAACAGTTTTCAACACTGACGTACAAGCATCCTTTCACGTTCAAAACTGCCACAGGCATTTGTGCCTTCCTGTATTGAGATACTTTTCTCAAGAAGAACTTGAGGTCTATTTTTGCATAGATTTTCTAGCTAGGAAAACAGACATTCAGATCTGGATGATCTCAGTTAGCAGAGTATTTTACAAAAGGTTCACTGAACGGATACTGGTTGATATTCAAAGTGATTTACTTGGGCAGGAGAGTATCCTGCCCACTTTAATCACTTGTGCCTGACTAGTCACCAATATTCAGCAATGTTGGAAGTGGGAAAGTGAAGGGTGTTACAGGGGATGGAGCTGAGGAGGAGCCTGGTTAACTATGTGGGTGCTGGCATTGAATATCAACTGGCACCCGCATAGCTTTCAGTCATGGTCTGAAGCTCACCCCCCCTGAGCATGCCCAATTTTCCCCACCACCCCCTCCCCCTAAGCCCCAGAAGGCCCCCTTGGGCCTATTTACTGGCTGTGTTGGTCTAGATGTCTTTGGGGCAGAGATATATACACACAGAAGGCATGATGTCGAGAGCAGGCATTTTTTTGAGGGGGAGAAGTTTATTTGGATAGAGTTGGATATACTTGTGTGTGTTACATGTACACATTTATACTATTAGCAGAGCAGATATAATTTTGTTCATGTGAATTTGTGTACCGATAAGGTTAGTTCTGATATACTGCCTTTCTGTTGTACAGTAAAAAGGGTTTACATATTTGGATCAATATTCAAAGTGATTTAACTGGCCACAAATGGTTCCTGGCTGGTTATATCGCCTGTTCAGGGCTAACCGCTAATTTTCATAGGCACGTAACTGGTTAGTGCCACTGAAAATAACCAGCTAGTACAGAACGCAGAACTGAAAATTAGCTATTTTGGGGGCAGAGTTGGTACTTGGCTAGTTAAGTACTGATATTCAACACTTAACTAGCCAAGTTAACCGTATAAATAAGATCCATAAAAGTCAGTCCTATATTTATGCGGTAACCCATAGCTGGTTAAGTGCCGAATATAGCACTTAACTGACTGTGTGTTAGCCAGCTTGAGAAACACAGAAATTCAATGCCGGTGCCTAGACATGGCCCAGCATTAAATTTCTGGGTTTAAGCAGCAAAATGCTGATCGCTGCTGACTGGATATCGGGTCCCTCATATAGCTTTATAAAACATCCCTGTATCTCCTGATGTAATCAAATTATAAACAGAGGAAAAAAAGCCTCACATTATAAGGGAACACTCCGTCGTTGGTAAAACCAGCATCAGGGAGGTCCCTTAAATCATCATGGGCAAAAACCTCCTTTTATTATCTTTAAAGTATGGCTACTGCTCAATATACTTAGATCAATGAACCGCCTATATTTATCAACGGATCATATACACTTATCTTTTCATTCAACAGTCCTATAGACACCTTCCACGGCCCGACTTTGGCCTAAGTTTCGAATCCTTCCTCAGGGTCCGTGGTGTCTGACTCTCAAGATCTGTTGAGAAAACAAATAACATCAGCTAAATATCTTAAGAACATGACTTCAAAAATTATTATGCACTTAGCTTCCTGGTTCTTACAAGGTGCTCCATAATCTCTTCGCTTCTGCTTAACACTGCTCAAAAACATGGCCACACGTTATGTATGTTGACGTCAGACGCCTCTGAGATAGACCCTCCCATGGAGGTGTCAATCAAATGACGTGATGATAGATCTGCAAATTACATGCCGAACTTAAAAGAATTTATTCCATTCTATTCTGGTATTCATACCAAAGGGATGTAATGTATGCAACCTAAAGATCCAACGTTGTTCTTGTCTTAATAAGAGGAGTTTTCTATCACCTCCTCCTGCTTGCCATTGGATATCGGGTCCCTCATGTTCAAGTACTTTTTCTGTCTCTATTGAGCTCACAATATTGTTTCTTTTTTTTTTGTAACTGGAAAAATGGAGCATTAAGTCACTTGCCCAGGGTCACAAGGAGGGTAATTCTATAACACAGCACCTACTAAAAACACTAATTAAGGCATATTTTAAACTAAATTTATAAAGAAAAGTAGATTCCTTTTACACTGGTTGGTATTTCATGTGAGATCATTTGCATGCATTAAGTGCCCACTTAACTACATAAATGATTAAAATACTGCTATTTATATGCATTCCTGGTGCCTAAATCTAGACAGCTCTTTATAACCCCCCCCCCCACCCCCACCCCCATGATGGACTTTCACATAAGCATGTAGAGATTCCCATCATTATTGGCTTGAAGAGTATAAGAACGTAAAAATTGCATATTGGTTGAGACCAAAGATCCATCTAGTCAGTATCTTGCTTCTAACAGTAGCCAAGCTAGCTCACCAGTACCTGGCAGAATCCCAAGATTCCACGCTAGCAACCTGAGGGATAAGTAATGGCTTTCCCCAGGTCTGTCTTAGTAACGTTTTATAGACTTTGCCTATGTTTGACTTATTCTTGCTATGCACTCCATTGGGTGAATTTCTTTAAAGGCACAGAAGATTAATCCTAATAAATAAATATGCAATATATATCCAATATCCATGTGGAGTGGCTCTCTGGATGCTGGGGAAGATTGATCCTCTAGTTGAAGGCCTCCCAGCATTGGCTTATCTCATTCCTAGAACCTCATAGCCAATCCCTGTGGCTCTAAGCAGAAAAGAACCTCAAGAAACCTGAGAGCATCACGTCCTGTTCAGGGGGGTGTCCCTGGCAGGTTGACCCTGGATACACTTATCTTAAACCCACTCTTTTTTTAACTTTCTGATAAAGTAAATTCCTGGTCCAGCGTCCTTTAAGTTGTTGACATTATAGATTTCTAAAATCCCCTCAGTTTTCTTTTTCTCCATATGACACAGTGAATCTTCTTATTGGTCAGTGAAGTTTCTGTCAGCTATGTGCAAAAAAATATGCTTAATTACGATCTGTCCCATCTAATTAATATCACTTTGCATCTGCTAAATGATATAATTGCTTGTTGTGTTATTTTAACATTAATTGAAATGCTAAGCACTTGGTGGGATGCAGTATGAAACTGTAAGAATGATTCAGCAACAAAATTAAAAATTACAGAATTTAAAATGAATTTAAGATGCATTCATTATATCCTGCTGCAGAAAATGGCACCAGTCCTTGATATTAAGCACACAACGGTCCAGTAATGGTCATACTGGGTGTAATTTTATAGCTATTGTCTTGCATATGTGGCCAGATGGACCTCTAAAATTGTAAAACACCCTAATCTACCCACATTCTTAAATATTATAAAGTAACAGCAGTTAACATGTCTGGGTTTAAAAAAGGATTGAACAAGTTCCAGGAGGAAAAGTCCATAGTCTGCTATTGAGATAGGCATGGGGAAGCTATCTTACTGCTCCTTGGGATTCCGGAATCTTGCTACTCTTTGGAATTCCATCAGGTACTTGTGACCTGGATTGACCATGGCAGGATACTGGGTTAGATGGACCATCAGTCTGACCCAGTATGGCTAGTCTTCTGTTCTTCTACATAAGTACATAAGTAATGCCACACTGGGAAAAGACCAAGGGTCCATCGAGCCCAGCATCCTGTCCATGACAGTGGCCAATACAGGCCAAGGGCACCTGGCAAGCTTCCCAAACGTACAACATTCTATACATGTTATTCCTGGAATTGTGGATTTTTCCCAAGTCCATTTAGTAGTGGTTTATGGACTTGTCCTTTAGGAAACTGTCTAACCCCTTTTTAAACTCTGCTAAGCTAACCGCCTTCACCACATTATCTGGCAACGAATTCCAGAGTTTAATTATGTGTTGGGTAAAGATAAATGTTCTCCAATTTGTTTTAAATTTACTACACTGTAGTTTCATTGCATGCCCCCTAGTCCTAGTATTTTTGGAAAGCGTGAACAGACGCTTCACATCCACCTGTTCCACTCCACTCATTATTTTATATACCTCTATCATGTCTCCCCTCAGCCGTCTCTTCTCCAAGCTGAAAAGCCCTAGCCTCCTTAGTCTTTCTTCATAGGGAAGTCGTCCCATCCCCGCTATCATTTTAGTCGTCCTTCGCTGCACCTTTTCCAATTCTACTATATCTTTCTTGAGATGCGGCGACCAGAATTGAACACAATACTCAAGGTGCGATTGAACCATGGAGCGATACAATGGCATTATAACATCCTCACACATGTTTTCCATACCTTTCCTAATAATACCCAACATTCTATTCGCTTTCCTAGCCGCAGCAGCACACTGAGCAGAAGGTTTCAGTGTATTATCGACGACGACACCCAGATCCCTTTCTTGGTCCATAACTCCTAACGCTCTTAAACTGCTCAGAAGGCGTGCACATGGGTGGTATATCAAGATGTAAATAAACTTGAAACTTGATTTTTACCTGCTCTATGGCAGGTGTAATTGTCTGCACCTGCAATGTAGGTATGATTTTTGCTATTTTATAAAGACAAGTTGACAGCTATTTGTCTTTATAAAATTGCCCTAAAAGAGGCACCTGAAAATTGGCTTATCATAGGGACTCGCTTATAAAATTACCCTCACTGCAGTGTGCTGCTTGTGGCATAATTCTGGCAATGAAATAAAAAAATAAAAACAAAGGTCAATAAAATGTAAACTATTTGGAATGTAATAATGATATGTAGCTCATGAACATCTAGAGTATACTGGGGATTGTAGTTTTACTTATGGTTATAAGAATTGTAGAAATAGGTTTATTTTTGATACATTATCTTTTATTTTCATTCATTTAGAAATAGTAATAACATCAGAACTGCTGGAGATGCTGGCCACCTTGAGGGAGAAGGTACAAATGCTGGTCACCTGGAGGGGGGGGGGGTGAAATCCCTTATCTCTTTTGCCCCACCAGTGCTGTGCTACTACTACTAATACTGCTTATCATTTATATAGTGCTACTAGATGTACACAGTGCTGTAGACGTGAATATGAAGAGACAGTCAATCTAATCAAGTCAGACAAACAGGACAAATAGGAGATAAGGACAAAGAGTAGCAAGAATTCTGTGTAGAATTCCAAAGAGTAGCAAGATTCCGGAATCCCAAAGAGAACTGCTACTACTTATCATTTCTATAGCGCTGCTAGATATATGCAATGCTGTACACTTGAACATGAAGAGATAGTCCCTGCTCAAATAAGGAATAAGGGAAATATTTTGCCTTTTGTTTCATTTTATTAAAAACAAAAAAGAGAACTAAACAAAAACCAACCCCCCTGGTTCTTTTTTTTTTTAATAAAATGAAATAAAAGACAAAATAAAAAGTTTGCGTACATTCCTGTTACAGATCCAACTACCTGCAAGTGAGTGATAATGTCTATTATATTAGTCATACATGTTGATGGACAGAACCCATTAAAAGGCTCTTTTACTAAGCTGCAGGTAAAACGTCGGGTTAGCACGCCCTTGCGTAGGTTTTTCCAGCATGTTAAGGCCATTCTTACCACAGCCATAAAATGGCCAGTTTTCTAATTTTTTGTATTAATGGTCATGTTGTGCTCATTGCCATAAACATACAACCATTAAATAAAATTACTGCTTGAACCCTTACCACCCCCCATTTTATAGGCAGTATGGGCTCACGCGGAAATCCTGTGCTAAACCAGTTAGAGTACGATAATGTAGCTGATTAGTACAGGAATGCCCACTCTCTGGTCCCTGACATGTCCCCTTAAAAAGCCAAGTAAAAGGACCCCTTAATTAGGCTGTTTCTGTGGGATTCATGGTTCTGGATTCATTGTATTTCTTGTAGACAACATGTACTGTACTCTACCTCTTGTTTTATTCATATGACTGTAAACAAGCATCTCTGCCTGTTGTATTACCATTCTGTCTGTCATCCCGGTCTTTGATGTTACCTATCATAACAGGAACAGAAGTCTACCTTGGTTTGACGATCTCTTTTCGAAGATTTTGCCTGAAGATGTTCCATCAGAAGTCTTTTCAAGAAATTGAAACAGATATTCTTGAGGATTGCAATAGAAAACTTACAAACCTGGGAAGCTGAAAGAGGCAGTGAAAACAAGTCAAGTTTTATAAAAAGTGATACAGTATTTACAACTAGCTTGGAAAGCTTCCTGTCTGATAACAAATCAAAATACATTTGGACAAGAGATCAGAGGATGATAAAAGTGTGGTATTGCTGTGGAACAAACTGAGAGCAATCTGGATCTTGTAATATGATTAGGATTATCTATTGCATCTTTACCTGGAAGACCTTTTATTGAGCAGTGGTAACACCAGGATTCTATATATCGCACCAATGGGTCCTTTTACTAAGATGCAGGAAAAAGGGTCCTGCGGTAGTGGCCAATTGTTGGCGCTCTTTTGTAAAAGGGCCCCTTAGTGCGTGGCCTTTAATCAGATAAAAGAATTTGTGGCCATTTTATAGCCACCCTAAAAGTGGCCTCAGCGAACGGGAAACCCACGCACTAAAAGTAGCACAGACCGTTTTTTACTGCAGCTTTGTAAAAGGGCTGCATAGTGAGCATTAGGTCAGCCTGCAGTGATCAATGTTTATTTAAACGCCAGCTGCTGCGGGCTTTTCAAATCCAGATATTCAGAGCCAGTTCTGGATATTCGGGTCGGACTGCAGTACTTATCAGGGAACCAGCGACATTCAGGCTGGTACATGGATACTCCCCCCTCATTCTGTAAAGTGAGCATCTGAATTTGTGTCATTTGTGAACTAAGGCGGGCTGACGTTTTTAGTGCGTGCTAAAAATAGGCGCATGCTAAACGCTAAAGACACCAGTGCATTCCTATGAGCATCTTTAGCTTTTAGCGCGTGCCTATTTTTAATGTGTGCTAAAAACGCCAGTGCACCTAAGTAAAAGACCCCCTTAGGTAGTAGAATGTAAGCACTAATGTGACGAATGTTACAGATTCAGTGTAAGTGCTAGTTGGGCGCTAACCCCCTGATTCTATAAAAGTCACCCAAAATTGCTCATGCAAATTTAGGTGCACCCCAGTTTAATAGAATAATAAGCAATTAGTGTCAATAATTGTCTTTTTAACAAGCAATTATTGGCACTAATTAGATTTAATTGGGACTTAACAAGTGTAAATTTAGGCCTCAGAAAGGGGGCGCAGAAATGGGAGGGTCATACGTGTTTCGGAGCAGTATGGTTTTGAGTTCTGTGTATAATTATAGACTATCGTAAATTTAGGTGCGAGTATTCGCACCACGTTTTTGTCGGTACAAATGGCGGTGCCTAAATTTACTTGAAACCTCTCTGCTTAAGTGTTAATCTATAGATCACGCCGAACTTTAGGAGTGGCTTATAGAATACCACTTCAGTAGGTTTTTTTCAGTGCCGATTTTTTTTAGGCACCATTTAAGTGGTATTCTCTCATCTCAGTGCACAACTTGCATAGTGTGAAAATGTAAGAGGCATTCACGTGGGCAGGGCATGGGTGGCTCCCACAATTGCACGCACATGTTATAGAATAGGAAAAAACAAATTCCTCAAAAAAGTCCAAAGTGTAGAATCTTTTATGTCTATTGTTTAGTCGTGAGCAGGCGCTTTGAAGATTCATCAAATGTTTGGATCTGATGTAACAGCTCTTTTCTGTTTTTGGAATTCCATTCTTTTAAGAAGTTTGGATTCAGGTGAAAATTTTGATAATAAAGTATTTTTTTGGTTTCTACGCTTTGGGCTTTTTATGAGGAACTATTTTTTGGCTTTTGTGTTTAATTTTGGTTTCTCTACATCCTATTTTTTGGTCCATGTTACAAAATAGTTGGGCCCTTTTACGATGTGGGCTTACCGCTCGCCACAAGGGAAGTACTGCTGGGCTACCGCAGCAGCCCGCTGGAAGTTCCCACCTCCAGCGCGTAACATTTCAGGTACTGCAAAAATATTTCAATTTTGTGGTGCCAGTATGTACCCAGTGGTAATCGGGCAGTGCCGTGCACTGCCTGGTTACCGCCACCTCAATGGGTGGTGGTAAGTGCTCCCCCCAAAATGGCCATGCAACAAGTGCTTCACTTGCCACATGGCCATTTCTTGAAAAAAACAAAGACCTGCCTTTTACCTGCTGCGGTAATAGGAGTCCTTGACGCCCATCAAAAATACACGCTGATGTCAGCGTAGGCCTCCTTTTGCTGCAGATTCATAAAATGACCCATTAGGTGCTTAAGTGCCGCATTCAAGCACACACCTGCCACACACATGGCATAAGAGGGTGAACCTAAATGCTGGCTTACTGTAGCATTCTGTAATGCCATCTGGGCACCCAGATACCATAATAAAATTTGTCCCTTTAGCATACTAATTATCACCACTAACCGGGTAACTCCTGGCTCCTTCCAAGCTCTGCCCCCTCATCATCCTGTCAATATCTGGTAGTGCCAAGGCAGTCTGACTGGATATTCAGGGCATTGCAATTGGTCCAAAATGGTTACCGCAAGGCTTATGGCAGGGATTTCTAGATTTGAACATATAACGCCTGTTCTGAGGCAGCTGTACTGGTTGACAGTGCTTTGTAGAATTCAGTATTGATCCATCAAGCACTTTATTTAATAGCACCTTTCTATTTCACTCAAACCGTTTGTGTATACTGTCCAAAGCGATCACTGCGCTCAGAAAGCACAATGCATTCATCATTGGACAAAGAAGCAGTAGTATGCTGATACAAGTCTGTCTGCTTTTTTCCATTGTGGGGGTACATCTGTGGAACACCCTCCCTGGACAGCTTCATTTATGCAGCAATGAGGTACAGTTTTAAAAAAATTGCTAAAAAACAGAGCTGTTTGTTGAGGCTTTTAGGTAGGTGTGATCTGTGTTTGCTTTTAATATTGAAGAGCAGTATGCGTAGTCTGTAGCTAGTTTCTAATGTTTGTTATTGCTTTTAAGTTTTGTTTTTTATTGTGAATGTTTGATTTGTAAATCGCCTAGACTATAGGCCATTTTTATATACATTTTTTAAATAAATAAATTATTCAGATAGTTCTGCTCAAAATCTGGATATGGTGTGAATTGTAATGTACTGACCTGGCAAGTGGGACTTATCGAGGCAGGAGCTGCTTCTACCCATATAGGGCCAGATTCAGGAAATGGTGCTCTGGAATTGACACCCAAAAAATCATTGCTCAATGCTGCTTTCTAATGGACACTCAAAGATGAGCACCCCTTATAGAATAGCATTGAGTGCCGGTTTTGACACCCAATTTGGTATTCTATAACACTGCGCACAAATTTTAGAAATGCCTGTGACCAGCCCATGCCTCTCCCATGGCCACACCCCCTATTGGGGTGCATGCCATAGGATTTGGGCGCATGTGGTTATAGAATAGCGCGTAGCAAGATGTGTGTGAAAATTCAAATTGGTGTCATTTTGTACCCAATTATTGACACTAATTGGAACAATAGCTATTTAGTTAAGCGCACATCTTGAATAGCCACCCAACTATCTGTGTCCAGTTTTGGGCACCATATATATAATCCAAAGGATAAAGTCCTGCTGAAAATTGACTCCATAGTGCTCTTCAACTTTAACTTATTTATTTATCCTGTGTCTAAACAGGTTATAGAAAACATGCGTAATATTTTCACAAGTAATACAAATGCCAGCATTTAAAAACAAACTAAAAATCGCTCTAAGGGACCTATTTCCTAATCTGTGTTAGCTGCTTAACAAACAAGTAGCATGTGCTGACAGAATGGTGCCAGGGCTGCTGAGAGCCACCATTGCCCCCAGCCCCGCCTCCCCACTTGGTCGCAGCCACCCCACTCAGGCAGCCACTGCCTCCCCCCCTTACTCTGCTTACCTTCCTGTGTCTGCTCCTCCCTTGGTCTGTCACTCTCCTGCTCCTGTGTGCTGGGATCTGAGTTATGTTAACACAATCACCCGGGACCCCACACAAAGGAGCAGAAGAGAGCCAGACCCTGCCCCCACCCCTTGGAGGCCAGACCCGGGAAATCTTGCCCCTCCCCCCCTCAGCAGCCCTGTATGGCGCTAGGTTGCAATAACTGATGAATTCAACATCTAATGCAAAAGTCAGTGTGAAATTGATGGGGACTGTCTTATAGGGAACACAGATTGTTACTGCTAATATGGCAGATAATATAGAACAATTCATGCAACTTCAAGCAACATTTTTTTCTCATGTTAGCTGCATGACTGCCTTCCACAAAATGCTGGGAATACCACCAACATTTAATTCAGAGATTTTGCGGTAATCATACATTAATTTTTACTATTACGGCATGTTAACTGCAAAACCATAGAATGGATAGTAAATAGGGGCCTATGTATTATTCTATTTCTGCTCATTGCAGTTGGCAGTTTACATGGTTCCATCTTTTCTTACCCAAATCTTCTTCAGTGTGTAAGCCCTGACCTTTGGGATCACCCTAGGGAGCTGCCTAGTGTGTGCTCTAGAGCACAAGAGTTGGTCAAGTACACAAATTAAATTTTTTAGGATGTGGGCCTGGACTGGAGAAAACCCCAGGAGGTTAGATAAGGCTGTACTCTGCACTCTTACAGTCATTCAGCTCTCAAAAATACACCACCACATGGTTGATGTGTTGTGGAAAGGAGAAAGGGAAATGGGATTGGATACACTGCCTTTCTGTGGTATTTTGCAACTACATTCACAGCAGTTTACATATATACAGGTACTTATTTTGTACCTGGGGCAATGGAGGGTTGTGACTTGCCCACAGTCACAAGGAGCTACAGTGGGAATTGAACCCAGTTCCCCAGAATCAAAGTTCACTGCACTAACCACTAGGCTATTCCTCCACTCTAGCCAAGCCATGATAGTTTACTTAAAAATTAGGAAGATTTAAACAATCAGGTACAATTAAGGCAGAGGCAGTAACAATGCAGCCACTTTAGAAAATAGGCAGCATCACTTCACAAGAACAGACCTGAGAGAAGACAGCAGAGTAAGTTCTAACTTGAGGGGGGGAGGGGTTGGAAGAACACACATAATCAAAGTCTGAGTCTCAATGTTAAGTATGAAAGTATCATCCTTAATTTGGGGGGCACTGAGTTCAGAGGGTTTCCAAAATTTGTATAATGGGTTTGATCTTCTCTCCTATTCTACTAAATGACTCCAAATCACTTTTAATCATGAACCCCGGGCCCCGCCACAACAGCAACCACACAGAAATAAAGGGGGTTGGAGATCATTCATGCAGCGGGATCTTGATTTGTTTTTTTGACTCAGTCTTCAAATCCCAGGATCACTGGAGTGGAACTGGAATGGTGCAGAGGCATGAACTCATTTGAATAATGCATTTGTAACAATCTAGATAATGTAGGTATTTTCTTAATATTTTCTCAAAAATACTTTGTTGGAAAAATGGTGAAAGCATAAGCATGCGTGAATGTGTGCAAATCTTGCGATTCTCCATTTACCTGGCAGAAGCCATACGGGTGGGATTCTGGTTTACCGTTTACCATGCAGTAGACAGATTTCCCGTTCTGTTAGTCACCTTATTTTCTAACTCCTCTTACTCTCTTACCTATCTATATGTTAACCATCTCTCTGACCTCATGTGCAACTTTCTTTAAATTAGTCACCTTATTTTCTAATTCCTCTTATTCTCTTACCTATCTATATGTTCCATTTTTGCTTATACCCATCACTGTCAATTAAAATGTTCAATTACGTATTGTGTTGACATTGTAAGTGGTATACCATGCCATTCTTTGTATTGTTATTCAAATACTTTTAGTGCTGTAATTGTCTATTGCTCATGTTTGATTTATTTTTATTGTACACCACCTTAAGTGAATTTCTTCAAAAAGGCCATAAATAAATTCTAATAAATAAGTAAATAATACATTTACACTTCTCCTTTACAGTGTTTCACTTTATTCCCAGTGGAGGAGGATCTGTGAAGAGTCCTCTCTATGGGTCCCTTTTACAAAGGCACGTAAGAGCCTATGCATGTCCAACATGCGCCAAATTGGCATTACTGCCTGGCTACCACGTTCCCTGGGTGGTAATTCTGAATTTGGCACACTACTACTACTATTTAGCATTTCTATAGTGCTACACGGCGTACGCAGCGCTGCACAAACATAGAAGAAAGACAGTCCCTGCTCAAAGAGCTTACAATCTAATAGACAAAAAAAAAATAAAATAAAGTAAGCAAATCAAATCAATTAATGTGAACGGGAAGGAAGAGAGGAGGGTAGGTGGATGCGAGTGGTTACAAGTGGTTACAAGTCAAAAGCAATGTTAAAGAGGTGGGCTTTCAGTCTAGATTTAAAGGTGGCCAAGGATGGGGCAAGATGTAGGGGCTCAGGAAGTTTATTCCAGGCGTAGGGTGCAGCGAGACAGAAGGCGCGAAGTCTGGAGTTGGCAGTAGTGGAGAAGGGAACAGATAAGAAGGATTTATCCATGGAGCGGAGTGCACGGGAAGGGGTGTAGGGAAGGACGAGTGTGGAGAGATACTGGGGAGCAGCAGAGTGAGTACATTTATAGGTTAGTAGAAGAAGTTTGAACAGGATGCGAAAACGGATAGGGAGCCAGTGAAGGGTCTTGAGGAGAAGGGTAGTATGAGTAAAGTGACCCTGGCGGAAGACGAGACGAGCAGCAGAGTTTTGAACCAACTGGAGAGGGGAGAGGTGACTAAGTGGGAGGCCAGCAAGAAGCAGATTGCAGTAGTCTAAACGAGAGGTGACAAGGGTGTGGATGAGGGTTTTGGTAGAGTGCTCGGAAAGAAAGGGGTGGATTTTACGGATGTTGTAAAGAAAGAAATGACAGGTCTTGGCAATCTGCTGGATATGAGCAGAGAAGGCGAGAGAAGAGTCAAAGATGACCCCAAGGTTTCGAGCTGAGGAGACAGGGAGAATGAGAGAGCCATCAACAGAAATAGAAAACAGGGGAGATGCGTGCCCAAATTAATTGGCTAATGAGCTGTTAGTGGGAAGTGAACCAATGACTCCAGAGACCGGGGCAACTAAGCTGAACAAATCAAACTTTATTACAGATTCGACACAGATCTGTGTTTCAGCCACAGGCCTGCCTCAGGAGTCTTAGTAGTCTAAGCTCGGTTGTGGAGTCCTCACGCTACTACTTTTTTTCTTCAAGCATAAAGGTCTTTTTCAAGACCCCTTTTACACAAGTACTCCACAACCGAGCTTAGACTATTAAGACTCCTGAGGCAAGCCTGTGGCCAAAGCACAGATCTGTGTCGAGTCTGTAATAAAGTTAGATTTTTTCAGCTTAGTTGTCCCGGTCTCTTTAGTCATTGGTCCACTTCCCACTTTCTGTTTGTGTGTTTACTCCCATGGGATTTTGGTGTTCTTCCACCTTGGTGGATCTCCTATCCCTAATGAGCTGTTAACCATCAATAATTGGATGCTAACAACCAATTATTGAGAATTGGCACCGATTAGGATTGGCTGCACTCATGGGAGGCATGGCTGTGGGAGGGGCATAGGTGTGTCAAGCGCATCCTTTAAAGTTGGGTGCAGTGTTACAGAATGATGGGTCTCTGCAGGTGTAATTCTGGTACCCAGAAGGGCAAACACTTTTGCAGCACCTAATTCATGGCAGCAATTTATAGAATTGCCACGTAGCTGTCTTACATACTTTGGGAGGAAATTCTATAAATGGTGCCTGAAAAAAGTGCTTAAACCCAAGGATCACTCCTACATTTAGACGTGGCCACTTGCACCAATGAAAACACAATGCAAATGCCCACAACTATATTTAGGCATGGAGACCCTCTAATCTTAAACTTAGATTGTGAGCCCATTAGAGACAGTGCAAAGTAACTTTAATAGAAATTGTAAACCGCATAGTTGCTTCAGGGATCACTTTGCAGTATATCAGATACTGAAAATAAATAAATCTATAAATACGCAAGTAACTGAAAGTCATGCCCTCAATCCACCCTGATCCACCCATGGCCCTCCCATGCCTAAATTTGTGCATGTACATGTTAATTGAATCTAGTTAGTGCCAATAATTGCTTGTTGAAAAGTCAATTATTGGCACTAATTAGCTCATTATTCTATTAAAATGTGCTTGCAAATTGGGTGCACACATATTTTTAATTAGGGGGTTGAAAGATGTAATTAAAAAGGGTGAGGCCCTTGATGGATTGGGGATGAGATTTTTGTTTTTCAGAAAGATAAGAGGAGGCTTTTCTGTAGAAAAGAGGATGAATCATTGATATTATGTAATTCCCTTACTGCTGCTATGTGAAATGAAATGTGGAGGGAAGGCTTTGTATGGAATGAGAATTATTGGTCCTCTGAATCTTATTTAATATGAATATAGGAGATGTCATTGTGCAAAAGTATAAGGATCAGTGATATATTGCACTTCTCAAAGGTACTGTATGCCTGAAGTCAGGAAGAGGATTTGTATCTGAAGGATGAGTATGCTTTCTGCTCTTACAAGCTTCTGATAGTCTCTCATGCCCTCTCAAATTTGCTATCATATTTCTTTTCTGACAGAAACTTTCAGGTAGGTGGGCGGATCCACTTCTCACACTGATGTCCTTATACAGTACAGTACCGGTATGGGTGTGGGTCACTTCAACACAGTGGTATAGCCACAGGTATAGCCAATGGACTCATGCCCACCCAAAATTCTAGCACCCTTATTATGGCTGGGTGGGGATTTCCAAGTCCCACCTGCTGCAGAGGTTCTCCAGTGGCAAGAGCAGCTCCCTTTCCTACTTGCTCTAGCCGGCAGTACTATGTATGCACTGCCATCATACTGGTCTTGCACCAATTTGGAAAAGTTCATATTCTGCTATTGAGACAGACATGGGAAGCAACTGCTTGCCCTGGGATTTGTAGTATGGAGTGTTGCTACTCTGGGATTCTGCATAGAATCTTGTCACTCTTTAGGATTCCAGAATCTTGCTATTCTTTGGGGTTCTGCATGGAATGTTGCTACTGTTTGAGTTTCTGCATGGAATCTTGTCACTCTTTAGGATTCCAGAATCTTTCTATTCTTTGGGGTTCTACATGGAATGTTGCTACTGTCTGAGTTTCTGCATGGAATCTTGTCACTCTTTAGGATTTCAGAATCTTGCTATTCTTTGGGGTTCTACATGGAATGTTGCTACGCTTTCAGATTCTGCATTGAATCTTGTCACTCTTTAGGATTCCAGAATCTTCCTATTCTTTGAGGTTCTACATGGAATGTTGCCACAATTTGAGATTCTGCCAGGTACTTGTGACCTGGCTTGGCCACTGTTTGACCCAGTATGGCTACTCATGTTCTTATGCTGTGCATGTGTGAAAAACAAGTATGCACAAGGGGGCAAGATAGCAGCAGCAAGTGCACAGGGCTGTTCTTGCCTCCAGAAGACCTCTGCAGCTGGTGGGGCTTGGGTATTTAATGTTTTTTTTGTTGGTGGGGGGGGGGGGGTGTAGAGATTACATGTGCCCATCCAGTTTGCCCAGTGGCCTATCCAAAATTTGAGGTCTGGCTACACCTCTGCTTCAGCATGAGATTTTGCATAGGTTTGGTAAGGGGGGGGGGGGCGTTGTATTTGTCAGGGTGGGATTTGGGTTTTCTTCAGCCCTTGTGAGAGTAAGGGTGGAGATAGGAGGCAATCAGGCATATTTTTGTATATGAACTTTGTAACATTTATGTAATTATGAAAGTACTGATTTTTTTTTTTGTAATGTTTAATTTTAAAATGCTTAACATTTATGAAAAGTTTAATACTTACAAATTGTTTCTGTAGCTTAGAAATGTTTAATATACATGAAACAGGTATTATTTTCATCACTGCTATCAGTTCTCCAGTGTTTTGTTTTGTTTTTGGGAGGGTGGAGTATAGATAAATTTATAAATGCAGAAGCAAAGGCAAACAGGGCCAACCTCACCATTAGGCAAGAGTAGTCAGTGGCCTAGTGCAGCTGCCTCTGGCGGGGGGGGGGGGGGCAGCAAAGTTCACCTGCAGTCAAAGTAAAACAAGAGGCTCCACATTCTTAAAAGCTTAAAGAACCATCAGTAGTACTTTTACCTGCAGGGAGTGTGGGCAATTTTTAAATAAGTCAAAACAGCAACCGACAGGTCAGGGTAAGAAAATCCCCATGTGTAGTCCAAGAGCCAAAACGAAAAAGTAGGGGTGAACCAAAAAATCTCATCAGCCGATGTCACGTTTTACAAAGCAGGAACTAGGATCATGAGCTCCTTGGGCCACTGCCGAGAAGCGGCAGTGGCAGGCAAAACCACCCCACACAGGGATAAGACAGAACTCTGGCAGGGATGGTTAGACTTCACCTGCACCTGGCCACCCTTCCCCAGGAGTTGAGCCCCTGGGTGCAGGTGACCGGCAGGACTTGCCGGACAGGGCCAGAACTGGATATCAGCAGGATACACACAGGGACTAGAATACACAGGGAGGCTAGGCAGAATACTAGACTAGGACTCTCAGACAGACAAGAGCCAGAACTGAAAGCTGCAAGCAGCCACTGAAACAGGGAGCAAACTGATAGACAAAAGACTGAACTGAAAGCTGCCAGGCAGCCACTGAACAAGAAACACAGGCAACCAAGAACTAGACAAAGACATACAAACAAGAAATAAGACTGGGAAACAAGAAAGACAGTACAAGAAGCTACACAAAGACTAAACTAGAATCAGGCAAGAATTACAGACTATAACTGGACTAGGCAGAAGTGCACAAGCACCCCAACATACCAGGGACCTTAGACGATGCAAAGGCAAAGCAGAGAGTTTCCAAATGGCTAATAAGCCCAGCAGCAGCTGAGATTCACTGCAGCAATCACCAGGCAGCTATGCGTGCTGTGCAGGCTCAAACAAGACAAGCAAGTCTGGCAGGCCGGAAGATCCGGACTGGACTGGGCTAAAGTCTGGAATGGGAAACAGCACACAGACAATCCAATGCAGCCACCAGGTCTAGCCACCAGAGGGCAAGAGGAATACAAACCAAAACACAGGCAGAAAGCATACTGAACACAGAGAGGCTTAACACACACCAGTGCAGTATAGTGGAGCAATTAGAGCCATGCTGGAAGCAGCCAGCACACAGAGACAGAACTAACTCAGGAAGAACAGACAGAAACCAACTCAGAAACTGACCGCTGGAAATAAGGTGAGCCTGAGAGGGGTCGTGGCAGCCGATGGTGAGTTGAAGTGACTTTATTCGGCACCGGATATGTATGTGATCTGGCACGGGGACGTGTTTCAACAGGATTACCATCTGCTTCAGGGGTCAGATACTTGTAATTTTTTTTTTTTTTGTTACATTTGTACCCCACACTTTCCCACTCATAGCAGGTTCAATGCGGCTTACATATTATATACAGGTACTTATTTGTACCTGGGGCAATGGAGGGTTAAGTGACTTGCCCACAGTCACAAGGAGCTGCCCGTGCCTGCAGTGGGAATCGAACCCAGTTCCCCAGGACTAAAGTCCACCACGCTAACCACTAGGCCACTCCTCCACTCCTCCACAAAACATAGGTGCAGAGGTAAAGCAGAAAACCTTGTAATAAAATTGCTACTCTGTGGCGTCCGCTGTGTTTGCACAGCATCACAGCAATTTTATTACAAGGTCTTCTGCTCTACCTCTGCACCTATATTTTGTGATCTTCATCACAAGTATGCGACCCCTAAAGCAGACGGTAATCCCGTTGAAACGTGTTTGTTCCTTCATCAAGGAACGAAGGGACCTTATGATCTCGATGCATCAAGTAACTGCTCGTTAACCAGACGGATTATTTCCCTATTTTACAGGGAAGAAGTTTGACAATTGAACAAAGTTGACCCCTGTCGCAGGCGCTGTGCGCCAAAACACGGCCTGTGTTGGGTCCTCATTGGAGCATTGATTTTCACCAATAAAGAACTGTGTCCCATCTCTGAAGGCTCCTGTTGCTTTTTGTTGTGTCCCGTGTCAGGTCACATACATATCTGGTGCTGAATAAAGTCACTTCAACCCACCATTGGCTGATGAGATTCTTTGGTCCACCCTTATTTTTTCATTTTGGCAATTTTCAAATAGTCCAGATAGATGGCATTTGGAAATAGCTCTAGTTACAATATCCAATTTGATGTTTTCTCAGGATTGAGTTTAATTATCCAAATTTTAGAGGGGGGGTGGGTGGCAGAGAGGCTAGGAGCCAGAAAGCTAATTGAGAGGAAACATAAAGCTGAAGGTTTGCTTAGGGTGCACCAGCCCTGAAGGCAAAAGATGAAAAATAGTGAAAAAAGTGCAACACTTTCCCCTGTTCACGTTTTCTATGACCACCTCACCCAGTTGGAATAAGATTGTTTTGAAGCTGTTGTAACTGTTCAGATCAAGTTCCGTCGAAGATTTCAGTTGTCAGCACAGCAAGAGCTCTCATATTTAGGAACTGGAATAAAGGCAATTACTATTATTGATAGGTCAGCTGCAGGATTGATAGGAGTCTGGGGACCTCGAAGATACAAGTATGTGAGGCCTTGTAAGCAAATGCATTTTAAAGAGGCATTTGCAACAGAAGGGATCTTGTGCACTGTGTCACTCCACAAAGGGAAATCTGTCATGTTCTGGGGACAGGAGATTTGTATAAGAGGCATTTATCACTGATGGGATATCTTGTACTGGAGAGCTCTGTAGGAATTTGTAGCCAAGTATCATCAAAAACTGGGCATCTCTCATCATCGGTGGAACCAAGTCCAAGTTAATGTGCATGCGACAGATGGGAATTTTTACATTCCCTTTCTGTTTGGATTATCTAATTGATTTAAGTTCCTAAAAAAAAAGGAAGAAAAGTCTAGGAGAGCTAATTTTATTAACTTAAAATACTAGCTTGCCGTTGAGCTCAAGCTATTGTATAGAGCTGAAAACAGACTGGTCAATATTCAGCCTGGGCAGGCAACATTTGTTTTTTAATGCTGACTTCAGGCGGAATTAGCTCTGGATAATCAATGCCGGACCATGTCCGAGCACCAGCACTGAATATCCAGGGCTAATCCTTGCTATGAAAGCTGCTGGAGCTTATGTGGGTCCTGGCCAATATTCAGCCAGGTCCTGCATAAGGCACTTATGTGGATCACAGTTGAATATCGGTCAGGACCCAAGTAAGGGTGTTTGGCCAGGTCCTGACATGGTTTCAATGAGGAGTGTAATCAGAGGAGGATTGCTGCTGCTACCAGAGCCTCCTACTGATTATACTAGTCAGTGAGGACAGTCAAAGGGATTTATTCTATTGGTGGATTTTAGTAGACACACTTAGGGGTCCTTTTACTAAGGTGTGCTGAAAAATAGCCGGTGCTGTTGTAGGCACACATATTGGATATGAGCAGGTCCATTTTTCAGCACGCCTGCAAAAAGGGCCTTTTTTGGGCCGATAATGGACGTGCAGCAAAATAAAAATTGATGGGCCTGAGGCCCTACCGCCACCCATTGACTTAGCGATAAGGTCTCACGTGTTAACCAGGTGGTAATTGTCAGCGTGTGTACACTGCTGATTACCGCCCGGTTAGCGCCCTGTGGTAGAAAATAAAAAGTATTTTCTGCCACACACATTGGACGCGCGTAAAAAATGGAATTACCGCTTTGACAGGATGGAAGTGTTGAACTCGTTAGGTGCTACAGTTCTCATTTTCACAGGTATATTCTAGTACCATTAACTGTCTATAACTGACATAAATAAATAAACTAACACAAATAACTAAGTTTAATTCAGCTGTGAAAAAAGTGATCCTTTATATCACATGATTTTTATAATATGAGGTAGGGGTACTCAAACCTGTCCTGGCAATCCACAGGCCACTTGGGTTTTCAGACTATCCCTCATAAATATGCCTAAACACCCCTTGAGTAACCACATTCCGTTTTTATAAGTACTTTTTTATCTTTATTATAAATTATATCAAAAAATCTTTGCAAATCTTTCAAAATGTTAATAACCTTAATGGACTATATCCTATTTATCCTCCACCTATCTTTCACACTCACTCATTCACACACTCCTCTAATTGCATACCCTTTTTGCATATGATACTATCACATAAGACATGATCCTGACAGAACAAGTTTTAACATACTATTATATACATCATATCTGAAAGACTTATACAATATTCATAATTTGCCCAGTGTCCATGCTCTGAAATCTTCTTCAGTTATATATTTACTAGTTTTCTTCATGTTCCTCACTTGGAACTATCGAGCCGTGACTTGGAAATTATCATAAATATGCCTGAGAGATGTGCATGCCTGTCATCTCCCATTATATGCATATCTCTCTCATACATATTCCTTATTAATCTAGGGGTCCTTTTACAAAGGTGCCCTGAAAAGTGGCTTGCGGTAGTGTAGGCACGGGTTTTGGGAGCGCGAAGAATCATTTTTCAGTGTGCCTGTAAAAAAAGGCCTTTTTCCCCCAAAAATGGACGTGCGGCAAAATCAAAATTGCCGCAAACCCATTTTGGGTATCTGACCTTACCGACAGCCATAGACCTAGTGGTAAAGAATTTGGGCGGTAATGACCTACGCACGTCAGATGCCACTTGGCGTGCATCCGGAAATATTATTTTTCAGACGCGCCAGTCCCGCCTTCGCTATGCCTCCGACATGCCCCTGTGAACTTTGGTCATCCCCGCGACAGAAAGCAGTTGAGGACGCCCAAAATCGGCTTTCGATTGTACCGATTTGGGCGACCCTGTGAGAAGGACGCCCATCTTGCGATTTGTGTCGAAAGATGGACGTCCTTCTCTTTCGAAAATAAGCCTGAAAGGCACCTATGCAGTTTAGTAAAAGAGGCCCCTAATGATTAATAATGATTTATTAACACACTCATAAATAAAAATAAAAATAAAATATACTTAAATCAAGATACTTAAAAATGTGAAAAAATAGTGCTCATTACGGTATCTGGCGAGTAGCCACCCAGACAGTTCCCACCAGACAGTTCCCACCCACCAATTTCCCTCCAGGACATTTCCCACCAAGGGCAATGCCCACCCCAGGACAATTCCCACTTAAGGGGGACAATTCCCACCCAGGACTCCCCCCTCCAACCGGTCATTTTCCAGCCTCCCTATCCATTTTTTTACCTCTGTTTTCATTCTTGTATGGCATCTTTTTTGCTTTCTGAATGAATTCCCATAAATCCTTGCGGGTGCGTCGTGTTTCAGATGCTGACAGGGAAGATCAGGTGCATCGCTGAAGATGGATAATAATAATGGAATAACCTTTCATAGGTAGGGTGGTATTTAGTTATAATCCATAATCTGTGTGTCATTTTGAGGGGCTGATTATAGGGACACTTAGTGCTGTTTTGTTTGTGCAGCGTACGGATATACACAGAGGAAGTATAATAACGGAATAACTTTTCATAGGTAGAGTAGTAATTTGTTATAATTCATAATCAGTTTGTCATAGAGTTTCTATCTATCTATCTATTTATTTACTTATATCCCACATTAAACATGAATAAGATTGAAACCTGGGAGCATTTAAATTCTGGGGTTTTTTTTTCATGTGCCTACATTTTCTGTTTAGTGGCAGGCAGGGTGTAGTTTGGGGGTGGGGGCATTGCCCCACCCCCAAACAAACTGCATATCTGGAAGGGGAAAGGGATGTGTAAAAGGTAATGCTTGGAGGGGGGGTTGGGGGCATATTTTTGGCTGCATTACCCATGCGGGCTTCCAACCGTTGGCAGGCGCAGTGGTTCTCATTCAGTTTAATCTACGAACGGGGGGGGGGGGGGGGGCAATATATTGCAAAAAGTGTTGTGCATGGAACAAAAATGAATATGTGAATGGAGAATGGTGACTCCTTCAGGATTAAACAAAGAAGTGAAGTGGGCAGGACTGTAGAGCGTGACGTACTTTACCAGAGTTTAAGCATGCACAGGGAAGAAGTTCTGCACATTGTGAGAAACAGGGAAACTACAGGTCCCAGAGTACACTGTAAGATGGGAGGAAGCAGAAACAGGGAAACTCCAGGTCCCAGAATGCATTGCAAGATAGGAGGCATCAGGACAGGAAAAATCTTCAGATTCAGGAGGAGGGAGGAGAAGGGCCTGATTGGGAAATGGAATCAGCTGAGGAGAGTGTGGAACACCCGAGAGCGAGGGGGTGGAGAATGGGGGGATGGAATGGGAGGAGTCAGAACAAGTAGAGGGAGGAGAATTGGAGGAAGAGATGGAGGTAGGGGCAGGAGTTACTGAGGGAGAAGAGTGACTGCTGGAAGTGTCCATGGGAAAACAACAATAGCCAACAGAGATCCTGTGGGTGGATGTCAGGAGGTAAATGCTGACAGATGAGGGTGGTGGATCTTTGAAGCCCAGCTGGCTAAAGTTGCAATGCACTCTGGGACCTGTAATTTCCCTGTTTCTCCTTCCTCCTATATTGCAATGCACTCTGGGACCTGTAGTTTCCCTGTTTCTCACAGCATGCGCAGCATAGTATTGTTCAGCGATGCCATTACACATGCCATCGGTTGGAAGCCTGCCCAGGTAATGCAGCCAAAAATATGATTTAAAAGTAAAAGGTATGAAGAGGTCGTTGTAAATTTGGGGTTTGAACGGGGAAAGGTTTGCCCATCTTCAAGACTTTGCTTAAAACCCACCTCTTCAATGCTGCATTCGGCACCTAACTCTTACCGTTCAGTAAATCCAGACTGCCCCATTTTGACCACCCCTATCGGACTGACCGTTCATTTGTCTCTTAGATTGTAAGCTCTTTGAGCAGGGACCGTCCCTCTATGTTAAATTGTACAGCGCTGCGTAACTCTAGTAGCGCTTTAGAAATGTTAAGTAGTAGTAGTAGTATATAGTTTATAAATTGTGAGTAATATTGACTTACACTTTTTTAAGTCAAAACCCCTGATGAGGCATTTAGCGAAACACAGTCCTGTGTAGGATTTGATGGATTTTTAAGTGAGTGTGAAGTTGAGAAGCAGATCTGCCTGTGGCATTGGGAGAAGAGCAGAACCGAGGAAATGGAGAACTGATTGGAATTGGATTAAAAACATTACCATCGGAGGACTTGGTTATGATATATGGACATCCACATGGAGAATATACTCGTAGCGATACTATAATGAGATAAGTGGACATTGATGCGCAGTAATTGAAAGGAGCTGGACACTTGCTATGAAAGGAAATTTGCAATTACCATAGAACATAACAGTGCATTTTGGACCCCTTTTACTAAGCCGCGTAGATGCCTACACATGGCTAACGCATGCCAAATTGGAGTTACCACCCGGTTACCGCAAAGCCCTTGCGGTAATTTTAATTTTGGCTCGCATCTGAAAAATATTTTTATTTTCTGGTGTGCATAATGGACAAGCGCCAAGTGGCATCTGATGCATGTAGGTCATTACCGTGCAGATTCTTTACCGCTAGGTCTATGGCTGGCAGTAAGGTCTCAGACCCAAAATGGATACGCATCAATTTTGATTTTGCCACACATCCATTTTCAGTTAAAAAAAAAAAAAAGTGGGCTTTTTTACCGGTACGCTGAAAAACGGATTGGTATGCACCCAAAACCCGCACCTACACTACCACAAGCCATTTTTCAGCACATCTTTGTAAAAGGAACCCTTTGTGTTTTGATAATGGTACAAATCTATGGAAATAGTTATAGGGAATGAGTAAAGCACAGTTTAATATATGTAACTAGTGGAACCCAGCCCGTTTCCTCAACAATGAAATGGTCCCTAGGAAGGCTCTCTTGTAAGCGATTTTTTGTCTCTCCCCTGCCACTCCATGTCCAGTGATTCTTCCCTTCCCTCCCCTCCATGTCCAGTGATTCTCCTCTTCCCTGCCCTCCCATCCGTGTCCCGCGATTCTCTTCTCTCCTGTCCTCTCCTCCCATCCCATCCATGTCCATCGATTCTGCTCTGCTCTGCCCTGCCCTGCCCTCCCCTCGATGTGCTGCAATTCTCTCCTTGTACCTCTTTGTTTTCTGGCTGGCCTCCCTTCCGTTGGTAACATCCTGATGTCAGCTCGACTCCAGCGTTCTCTTCCCTCTCACTGTTCCGCCCTCTGACATCATTACGTTCTGACGCGAGGGCGGGGCAGTGAGGGGGAATAGAACACTGGAGGCTGGCTGACATCATGAGATGTTACGAACCCAGGCAGCCAGACAGCGATGGAACATTGGAGGTGCAAATTATTATATAGGATGTGGTAGTGAGTAACCATGTGGCAGTATGAAAGTTATAAGGGAGTGAACGGTGAGACTAGTGTGATTGGGAAAAAATGTGAGGTCAATATTGTATATAATGTTTTTTATAAGGTCAGTAATTAAAGGTTTAATAAAGGAAAGCAATAAATATTAAAAAGAGTATGGTAGTTACTGGATTACTATTTAATTCACACTGAAACTAGATTGAAATAGGGATACTCAGTGCATGATTTGTATGCATATTCATTAGAGATATCCTGAAAACCTGACTTGTTTGTGGCCCTCGAGGACTGAACTTGTGGATCCCTGTTTTACACACATAGATCCCAACTAAGGGGCCCTTTTACTAAGCCACGTAGGTGACTACATGCACCCAAAGCACGCCAAATTGGAGTTACCACCCGGTTGCTGTAATTTCAATTTTGGTGCGTGTCCGCAACGCACGCAGCAGCTACACTCATGAAGTGGCATTTGACGCACGTAGACTATTACTGCCCGATTACCGCGTGAGGACCTTACCCAGACCCAAAATGGACACGCGGCAATTTTTATTTTGCCGCATGTCCATTTTCAGCAAAAATTTTAAAAAGACATTTTTTTACAGGTGCGCTGAAAAATGATTCTGCATGCGCCCAAAACACGCGTCTACACTACCGCAGGCCATTTTTCAGTGCACTTTAGTAATAGGACTCCTGATCCTTTGGAAAATGGACCTTGTATGATTTTGCATTATACTTGGAAAATGCTACAATACTCAGCCACAGGAAATCAGGATTTGCACTGTGATAGTGGGAGTCAGGCAGGCACATGCATCATTACTGACAGAAGGGAGAATAATTACTGTGGGAGGGTTGAAGGACTGATTTCTCTAGGGTGGGAAAAGAACGGGTAAGATATGGGGGGGATACATCATACTAATTTATTCTATTTTATGAAAGTTGGATGACTGTGCGAAATAATACAAGAATCTGCAGTACAGAGGGAAAGATGAATTAGTGATGAATAGAGGACGATTTTTGTCAGTGTGATGCAGAAAGAAGATTAGGCTAGTGCAGGTGTGATATGGAGAGAGGGCTGAATTGCTCTGGGTTATTTTGAGAGTAAAATGGATTGCTGTATATGCCTTATGCAAAGAAGGATAATTATTTACATGTGTTATGACAAGAAAATAGGATATATATGAAAGGAGAAAGATAGGCTATTGCATTTGTGATATGGGGAGAAGAAAGGTCTGTGGTGTGGATGTCAGAAGAAAAGATGGATATCTCATTGCATGAGCAAACTAGAGCCATACTTTGTTATTTTGGCAGCTTGTAAATAACAGCAGTTGGGTGGCAGAGGCCACACAGTGCCACAAACATCTGTACGCGTACTAAACAGATACATAAAATAGCACTTTACGAGTTAAGGGGTCCTTTTACTAAGCTGTGCTGAAAAATGGACTGTGGTAGTGTAGGCACATGCTGTGGACGCGCGCAGATCCATTTGAAAAAATTTTGCCGAAAATGGACGTGCGGCAAAATAAAAAATTGTTGCCCGTCCATTTTGGGTCTGAGACCTTACCGCCAGCCATTGACTTAGCGGTGTGGTCTCTCACATTAACCCTGCGGTAATTGCCTGCGCACGTCAAGTTGGAGTTACCGCCTGATTTCGCCATGCGCCAGAAAATAAAATATATTTTCTGGCGTGCGTAGCAGACGCGCATCAAAAATGAAATTACCACACGGGCCACGCAGTAGCCAGGCAGTAACTCCTAATTGACGCTCGGGTGCGCGTAGGTGTCTACACGGCTTAGTAAAAGGGCCCCTACATTTTGAACAGGGATGAGCAAAAGTTAAAAACTGTCCTTGGTCAAGAGGAACAAAGGGTTTTTGTTTTATGCAACAAATATAGGTACGAATGTAAGATATGTCAGTGGCATACTCCGAAGAAATATTTAAGTGACATTTGATTTGAGAGAGAGCTCCATACAGACCAGATTACATATCTGCAATAATAGGACTTCTAATTTCTCATCTTTGATGTTACTATGTTACTATGTCTGCTCAGCTGTGTCCCTATATAGTTTGTGTATGTTTGACTCTGCTAAACACAGATCTTCAGCAATGGAAGGAGCAGACATTGTTCTGAGTGTGACTATTTGAGGCAGTCACTGAACTGCTCGACTCAAGTGCAAACCAAACATGCTGCACAAGAGATTTCCTTTTCATATGGAACATGCAAGTCAAAAAATCATATTCATGGCTTCCCAAAGTCATTTACCAGGTGCCAGGCTAGGGAATGACAGTAGTTGCAATCTTGCACCTGGTTTGAGGTTTTGGGGACTACGTTAGATGTGAATAGGTGTTCTTCTGTGGAGTGATAGTTCTGGATATTCTGTTTGCACCTTGCATTGAGTGTGAAAAATATACTTACTCTGTCGCACCAGAAAAAAAAAAAACTTATTTTCTTTGTGTGAGGGTAACTGCGATGTTCTCGTCCTGATGACTTCAGTGACCTACTTTCTTAGTTCACACTGCAGAGTAATATATTATTAGACAGAGGTTGTAAATTCTGCATTCTCCTCAACCAGAGTACTAAAATATATACGGTAAAATTGTGCATGGTGCATGGTGAATTTGGAAGGCTGCCGTGGAGGGGCATAATCGAATGGGACCGGCCATCTATATGGCCGGCCATCTCCAAGGCCAGCCCCGGAAAGCGGCATACCCGACCGTATTATCGAAACAAGATGGCCGTCCATCTTTCGTTTTGATAATATGGTCGGGGCCGGCCAAATCTCAACATTTGGGCTGGCGTTAGAGATGGCTGGCGTTAGAGATCGCCGCCATTGGTTTCCCGCCAATGATGGAAACTAATGACGGCCATCTCAAACCTGGCCAAATCCAAGGCATTTGGTCGTGGGAGGAGCCAGCATTTATAGTGCAGTGGTCCCCCTCACATGCCAGGACACCAACTGGGCACCCTAGGGGGCACTGCAGTGGACATCACAAAATGATCCCAGGTGCATAGCTCCCTTACCTTGTGTGCTGAGCCCCCCAAAAGCCCCCAAACCCACTCCCCACAACTGTACACCACTACCATAGCCCTTATGGGTGAAGGGGGGTACCTACATGTGGGTACAGTGGGTTTTGTGGGGGTTTTGGACGGCTCACATTTATCACCACAAGTGTAACAGGTAGGATGGCCTGGGTCCGCCTGCCTGAAGTCCACTGCAGCACCCACTAAAACTGCTCCAGGGACCTGCATACTGCTATCATGGAGCTGGGTATGACATTTGAGGCTGGCATAGAAGCTGGCACAAAAATGTTAAAAAACAATTTTGGGGGGGTTGGAGGGGGTTGGTGACCACTGGAAGAGTAAGGGGAGGTGATCCCCGATTCCCTCTAGTGGTCATCTGGTCAGTTGGGGCACATTTTGAGGCTTGGTCCTAAAAATAAATGGTCCAAGTGAAGCCGGCCAAGTGCTCGTCAGAGCCGGCCTTCTTTTTTCCATTATCGTCCGAAGCCGGCCATCTCATAACCATGCCCCTGTCCCGCCTTCCGTACCCTACCAAATGCCCCCTTTAACTTTGGCCGACCCTGCGACGAAAAGCAGTTAAAGCCGGCCAAAATTGGCTTTCAATGATACTGATTTGGCCGGCTTTCGAAGAAGGCCAGCCATCTCCCGATTTGTGTTGGAAGATGGCTGCCCTTCTGCTTCGAAAATAAGCAGGATAGTAACCTAAATCTACTGCACTTATTCATCCACCATTAGGAGGTTACTTCTATGGCGGAGTTCAGAGGTCACCTATGTGGCTCTATTTTATAAAAGAAAGTAGGCTTCATGTCATAGAGCTGGTTTAAGTGCTGGAGATATTATGGTGCCCTTTTATAAAGGCATGTTAGGCTTTGTGTGTGTGCAGTGCATGCCAAAATGAGATTACTGTCAGGCTACTGCACCCCCTGGCGGTAATTTCAGATTTGCCTCATGCCCATAACAACTGGATGATTTATTTATTTATTTCCTCCCACGTGTGGTGTTTCCGACAGTTGGTGTACATCGACCGGTCACCGCGTATATAGCACGTGAGTCCTTACCACTAGATTAATGGGTGGCATTAAGGGCTCAGGCTGGTTTTAGGCAAACACTTGTTTCAATTTTACCGCATGCCCTTTTCCTGTCCCATTTTTTAAAAGCCCTTTTTTGCAGACGCGGTAAAAACTGGCCAGATGCATGCTCAAAACATGTGCCTACACTACCGCTGGCCACTTTTTTACTGCGGCTTAGTAAAAGGACCCCCTATGTAACTATGAATATAAGTGTGAGTCCCGCCCATGTTCGGCCCAGACATCGCCTACATGTATTCCTACCTGTAAACTATGCAATATGTAAGATATATTCAAATTTACAGAATTTTGGCGTTTTCACATATAGTCAGATTCAGTAAATGATCCACGTTAAGTAGAATAGTCTTTATAGAATACTAGTAAAAAAGGCCCGTTTCCGAAACCAATGAAACGGGCGCTAGCATGTGGCTTTTTTTGGGGGTGTGTGTATGTGTCACAGAGTTATTTTGTGTGTGTGTGTGTGTGTGTGTGTGAGTGTGTGAGGGTGCGGTGTGTGTGCAGGTTGTTGATGTGTGTCTTTTTTTGTTTTGTTTTGTTTGGGGGTTGGGGGTTGGGGGATGTGCTGTGCTGTCCTTGGTCGCTGTTTGCTGCTGGCTGGGTCGCGGGTAATCCTTCCAGCTGGGCCGCAGCTTGTCCTGTTCGCCCACGTCCCAGATGGTGACGGGCACGTTGTTTTCCGGCTCCTCTGACTCCATGTCAAGCGATCCCAAATATAGTCTGTGCTATAGGCCCTCTGGCTCTCTTCAGTACTGGCATTAGGCATTTAAGAATTCCCCCCCCCCCCCCCCGGTCTATTTTTGCACATACCCACAGCAGGAATATTCTTCTCTCGTTCCAGCGGTGGTTCTGTGCTCTCCGTGCTGCACAGATAATGAGCCATTCTGCTGGGGAATGCTCCTCCCTTATTGTCACGTAGTTTCCTCTGATTGGTCCATCTTACGTTGCCTAGTGTTGCCTGGGAACGGTGTTGTGATGGTCCTTTGTGTTTCAGAATGTTGAGGGTGTTTTTTCTGATTGGTCCGTCATGCGAGGGCAGGGCAGAGAGACATGGTCAGTGTTGTGGCTTCACCACCATGAATCCATGAACCCTTCAGGGAGTGACTGAGTGACTTCAGAACGTTGTCTTCAGAACGTTGAGGGTGAGTTTTATTATAGTAGATGAGCTCAGCATGCATATCCGCACCAAAATTGGGTGTGAGCAGTAGCGTGCCAAGGGTGGGGTAGTGCAGTGGTCCACCCCGGGTGCAGGCAGCAAGGGGGTGCACAAAGCAGTCACATGGCTGGCTGTCAGCTTCACTGGTCCCCTGCCCCCTCTGATGTTACTTCCAGTTCCTGGGCAGGGGACTGGCAAAGCCAACAGCCATATGACTGCTCCATGCATCCCCTTGCTAGGAGAAAGGGTGGTGGGAATGATGCAGTTCAGGGGTGGGGGTGATGCGCCTTGGGGATGATTTTATTTATTTATTTAGATTTTGCTCACACCTTTTTTCAGTAGTAGCTCAAGGTGAGTTACATTCAGGTACTCTGGATATTTCTCTGTCCCAGGATGGCTCACAATCTAAGTTTGTACCTGATGCAATGGGCAAGTCATCTTTTTCGATAATACGGTCTGTCCCGCCTCTAAGTTTGTACCTGATGCAATGGGCAAGTCATCTTTTTCGATAATACGGTCTGTCCCGCCTCTTCATATACCCGTTTTCGGACATAGACGCCCATGGAGATGAGCGTTCGCGTTCGATTATGCCCCTCCATGTGATCTTGGGCAAGTCACTTAGGGGGTTTGTTTTGTTTTGTTACATTTGTACCCCGCGCTTTCCCACTCATGGCAGGCTCAATGCGGCTTACATATGGTATATAGGTACTTATTTGTACCTGGGGCAATGGAGGGTTAAGTGACTTGCCCAGAGTCATAAGGAGCTGCCTGTGCCTGAAGTGGGAATTGAACTCAGTTCCTCAGGACCAAAGTCCACCACCCTAACCACTAGGCCACTCCTCCTAAACAATGGTAAGCCCACTTTAAATGGGCCGTGTCAACATTGCCACGCGGCAGTCTCTAGAGCGGCTTCCGGATCAAATTTTATTTCGAAACAATTATGAAAGTGCTTCTCTTAGTATTACTATGTGTTGTTAATGGTATGTGTTTCATATCAACTATGAATAAGGCTGTTTTTCTGCATATTAATTTTTTAGCTTTCGTTTAAACACACCCAAAAAATATTATACCAGCAAATATTATCAGAAAATGTATTACGTGCCTCTTTCCATAGTTTCACCACTTTATTTGCATAAAAGAATTTTGTGGAGACATATGAGGGTGAATTCTATAAATTGCATCTAAAAAATCAGCACAAAAAACCCCCAACTTAAGCGGAATTCTATAAGCCACGCCTAAAATTCAGTGTGATTTAGCGGAGAGGTCGTGCATAAATTTAGGCACCGCCATTTGCACCAACACAAATGTGGTGCAAAGACCCACGCCTAAATTTCCACGCAGAGACTCCATATGCTATAATTATGCATGTAACTCAAAACCACACCCCGATCTGCCCTGGAACACCCATGACCCTCACATTCCACACCCTCCTTTTCAGTCCGCGTGTAAATTTTAGGTGTGGATCCCATGCCTTAATTTGTCCATGTAAGGTCCAATTAAATCTACTTAGTGCCAATAATTACTTGTTAAAAAACAACTATTGGTACTAATTGACTCATTATTCTATTAAATTGCGTACACAAATTGGACACATGCCCAAATTTGCGTGCACAAATTTTGGTGACTTTTATAGAATCAGAGGGATGAGGTTTACTAAAGAATAACCTTAGAAAATCTGTTGGCTATTGCCCTCTAGTTCCAAATCAGATGATATAGGACCTCTTTTACCAAACCATGCTAGCAATTCTCATTGGGTTAGCGCAGGATAGGGTTACCATATGTCTGGTTTTACCCAGACATGTCCTCTTTTTAAGGACATGGCCAGGCAACTGGGCGGGTTTTGACTGCCTGCCCATTTGTCCGGATTTCTGGACAAACAGGCAGGCTGGCTGGTGGGCCTAATGGCATCCTATCCCCTCCCCTTACCTTACTCTACTGCCCTGGTGGTCTTGTGACCTCTTTAGGGCAGGAAAGAGCCCCCTCTTTCCTGCCCAGAGCTACCCTGCATTCTCTCTCTTCCCCTTGCAATGCTGACGGTCCTGGACTCCCGGCGCCGATTCAAAATGGCCGCCGAGAGTTGACGCGGCCTCGCGAGACCAAAGTCTTGTGAGGCTGCATCAACTCTCGGTGGCCATTTTGAATCGGCACCGGGACAGTCAGCATTGCAAGGGGAAGAGAGAGAATGCAGGGCAGCACTCTGGGCAGGAAAAATGGGGCTCTTTCCTGCCCCGAAGAGGTCACTAGACCACCAGGGCAGTAGAGTAAGGTAAGGGGAGGGGCGGAGATGAAAAGGGTGGGGCGATACGTGATGGGGGCAGGGCAGGGGTGTGATGGGGTGGGGTGTGGTGGGGCACGGACCTGGCATGTGTCTTTTTTTTAGGCGGACCAAATATGGTAACCATAGTGCAGGAGCCCTTACCACCACCTTAATAGGTGGCAGTAAGTGCTTCCCCCCCAAAATGACCACACAGATAGTGGTTCACTTACTGCACAGGCATTGGTTTTTGAGAAAAAAAGGCAGCCTTTTACCTGCTGCAGTAAAAGGGGCCTCAGCACGCATCAAAAACGTACGGTGATGCTAGCTCAGGCCCCCTTTTACTACAGCTTAGTAAAAGGACCCCTTAATCCTCTATTACCCCATGTACACAAAGGTATATTGTGAGACCAGAAAGTAGGTACCTGCATATAATAAATATAAACTGCTTTGGTTGTAGCACAGAAAAGCAGTGCATCAAATTTATTTATGATCTATTTCCCCTTTCTCCAAGCCCCAGCAACAGTATCAAATCTCCCTGCTCCTGCATCAGCCTTCCTCACCTTTCCTCCTACAGCATAAAGGGCTCCTTTTACTAAGTGGTGGTAACCTAGGGTTACCATTTTTTGTCCTTAAAAAAAGAGGACACTTGCCCCGCCCATGCCCCGCCCCATTCCATGCCCTTGTCACGCCCCTTTCACACCCTCTCCCTGCCCCTTTCACACCTCGCCCCGCCCCCCTGTCACATTTTTTTCCCTCCCCCTGGTCATCCCCTCACCTCCCCTCCCCTCCCCCCGGCCCCGTCACCACCTCTCCCCTTACTCACTATCTTCCCTGGTGGTCTAGTGACTTCTTCGGGGCAGGAAAGAGCCCCCTCTTTCCTGCCCGGAGCGCTACTCTGCATCCTGTATGCTGCCTGTGACGGTCTCGGTGAGATTCAAAATGGCCGCCGAGAATTGAAGCGGCCTCGCAAGACTTCAATTCTCGGCGGCCATTTTGAATCTTGCCGAGACCATCACAGGCAGCATACAGGATGCAAAGCAGCGCGCTGGGCAGGACAAAGGGGGCTCTTTCCTGCCCCGAAGTCACTAGACCACCAGGGAAGAGCGTGAGTAAGGGGAGGGGAGGTCCACCGCCGGCACGCATGTCAGCGTGAGCCCACCCATTTGTCCAGAAATCCGGACAAATGGGCAGACTGGCCAAAACCCATCCGGACGCCCGGACATGTCCTCAAAAAGAGGACATGTCCAGGTAAATCTGGACGTATGGTAACCCTATGGTAACCCAAGACGGGCTTACCGCTCGCTATACAGGAGTACTGCCGGGTTACTGCAGCAGCCTGACGGTACTTCCCATCCCTAGAACGCCGTCATTTTGTAGCGCCGGAGTGTACCCGGCGGTAATCAGGCAGTGCCGCATGCTGCCTGATTACCGCCAGGTTAATGCAGGAGCCCTTACCGTCACCTCAATGGGTGGCGGTAAGGGCTACCCCTGAAATGGCCGCGGGCAAGTGCTTTACTTGCTGCCCAGCCATTTCCTGTAGGGAAGCGAGACTTCCCTTTTACCAGCTGTGGGGGCTCAAAGTTAGGACAGGTTTTTTTTTAACCAGTTAAGCAATGGCTGGTTAGTGGAGATATTCAACAGTATTACCTGGTTAAGTGCCACTGAATGTCATTGACTGGCCAGTTCACTGGGGTTTAATTGGCTTTGAAAATCAGGTCCTTAATTTCCAGCAAAGCCTTTCTGTATTGGATATACCTGGAAAATGGTTTAACTGCATTAAACAGCTTCCTCCCCCCACCCCCACCTAGTATTCTAGGGGGGGGGGGGGGGTTAAGCTACTGACAGCTCCAGCACTGGCATTTAATATCCTGGTCAGTGTGGTCACCCAGAAGTTAATCTTGTCCTGGCTGGTATTCAGACTGGTGCCCGGCTAGCTTGGCAGATAAAGTTAGGAAAACCTTTTTGCTGTCCTAACTTTATGCACTTAGAGACCATTTTACAAAGGCGCACTACCACCCAGCTACCATGTGCCCAGGGTGGTAATTCCATTTTTGACTTGTGCCCAGAGCACGCGGTAGAAAATATTTTCAATTTTCTACCGTATAGCGCTTACCTGGCGGTAATTGGCAGTTTATGCACGCTGGTCACTTATTGCCCAGTTGGCGCATGAGATCTTACCACTAAGTCAGTGGGTGGCGGTAAAGTCCCAGCCCAAAAATGGATGCATGCTGGTTTTAATTTTGACGCACATTCATTTTCCGGCACAAAAAAATGCCTTTTTCCAGGCGCGCTGAGTAAATGGACCTGAGTGCGTCCAAAATACGTGCCTACACCAGCACAGGCCACCTTTAGGAATGCCTTAGTAAAAGAGCCCCTTACTTAACTGGTGAAATATCGCTGCTACCTCTGACGATGGGTCACCCTGGCAGTAACCAGTGTTGTGACAGAGCCAGTAGTTAGCAGAACTGCCTGGTTAGATGCTACTGAACCTGCAACCAACCTGCTCAGTGTAATTCAAGCAGGCAGGAGCCTCTCCTATCCATTTAAACCATGTGAATATCGACTTGCTTATTTTTAGTTAGCTGCGGACTGTAAGACTGTTCTTACAAATGAGCAGATATTATGTGGTCCTTCAGACTACAGGAAAGCCTTTTCCGAAATATCTGATCAGATTGCCATGAGTTTCTTTTTAAAAGACTCTTTTCTTACTTACAGCTTGTCTGACGTGTTGTTTTCTCTTGTGATTTACTCTTAAGACCTAGTGGGCTTTGTGCTTTCTTCTCTGCTTTTATTTTACATAAATGGTTTTAAATTGACTGAGACATCCAGTCTCCCACTTTCCCAGATAAAATCAGACTTACATTTTTCTCAATAACTCCAAAATAAATTAAAAGTACCAGCAAGTAGTATTTTTGTTTTCCTTTTTTTTCTCTCTCTCTCTGTTTTTGTGCATTTTTTTCATATTAAAGAAATGGTAAATCTTATTTGATCTGTTTCATGTGCTGCCTGTATTGTGGGCTGTAACTACGAAAATGTTCTGACCCATTTGGTCTATTTCTCTCAACCCTCATCTAGGGGTCCTTTTACAAATGCACCCTGAAAAATGGCTTGCAGTAGTGTAGGTGCGGGTTTTGGGTGCGTGCCAATCCATTTTTCAGTGCACCTGTAAAAAAAGGACTTTTTTTTATTTTCGCCGAAAATGGATGTGCGGCAAAATGAAAATTGCTGCACGGCCATTTTGGGTCTGAGACCTTACCGCCAGCTATTGACCTAGCGGTAAAGACTCACGTGGTAACTGGGCAGTAATGACTTGCACACGCCAAATGCCACGGCACGCGTCCATTCCGCGCATCCGAAAATAAAAAATATTTTTCAGAAGCGCGTATCGGACAGGCGCTATAAATGAAATTACCGCAAGAGCCAAATTGGACACGCACAGACGCTTATGCGGCTTAGTAAAAGGACCCCCTAGAGAGCTGCATATTATTATATTTATGGCGAAAGAGAATATGATGTAATACATAGGGTGATTGTTTGTTTTTCTTTCTTTTTTTGTTCTCTCTCTCTCTCCCTCTCTCTCTCTCTGTGTTAGGTCTGCCCTATTGACAATTATGGACTTCCCTTCTAAAAAACATTTGTATTTTTATTGTAAGCTGTGTTGATGCGATGAGGTCAGGAGGTGTATCAAGCTTTTAATGAACTCTAAAGTGTATATAAGTGAACCTGTCTCACATCCTAGCCTACAGCAGATCCTGCTACTCAGCTCTGGCAGAGTTTGCCACTTGTTTTCTACAGTAGAAGATTTTATGTCCTACTGGAACATCTGTGCTCCTCAAGGCATCTCACCTCCACAGCTTTTGCTAATATACCACAGATCTAGAACGCAACACTTCCCGTTGTTCTAATGCTGATGTTGCCAGTGCTACTGAGTTTTCTGTTGGGTCTCTGCGTTGCTTATATTCTGCTACCAGCTTGCTTGAGTCTAAAATAATACCTGCAGAATCATTTCCCTGAGGTACCCATGTCTAGAGAGGAAATGTTACTTCAGATCATCCAGTTTATGTGCTGTCAGTGTTGCTGTGGGAACTGCCTTTCATCCAGTAATAAATTGTTATTGATGGCTTGTTAATTGCCCTATCAAGAGGGTCACTGCTGGTTTCATGTTTGTGTTTCTTTTGTCTGCTGCGGCTCTGAGGAGGCCTAAGAGCCAATCAGACCTTTCTCCTGCACAGAAATTGTGGGGGCTCCAGGGATTTAAATGTGTTCTGCATCTTGGATGGACTGCTTGGCAGATTCTGGACTTTCTGTTCTCTTTCAGTGAGGTAGCAAATTCATAACTACTTGTATTTTGCAGGATTGATTGAGTGATTGATTGATTGATTGGATTGGGATTTATTAACTGCCTTTATGAAGCAGGGATGTAGCCAGACCTGAACGTTTGTGGGATCTGGAGCCCAAAGCGGAGGGACACAGTTTGGCCCACCTCCCCACCGCAACCCCTGCCCCACACACTAAATCCAAGCATGCACGCGATGTGAGGGGAAGCAGGGCAGGCAATGCACAGAGGACAGTGCTGGGGAAACACTTCAGCTGGTCCAGCCAAACCAGGGGATCTGGATACAAATTGGGGGGCCCAGGTCCCCAAAGCACACCCCCCCCCCCCCCCCGGTAGCTACACCACTGTTTTGAAGAGAAGGTGGTGTACAGCAGGTCCAGTTTAACATAAAACCTACAATTTTGTTAACAGCATAACAATAGTAAAATAACCAAGAATAAACATAAATACAATAAATGAAGTAAACTTGAAAACAGTAAATTGAACCTAATAATAGAACTACTAAAAAAACAGTATCAAAAATATACACATTTAGCAGTACTGGAATTCAAATACCAGAAATATAAGACAATGTTAGCATATTACTAATAATGCATCTAATAAGCTTACATTAGAACATTCAACTAACATGGATATGGTGCTAATGATTTTCTACAGTACAGCTTACCATATAGCTGAGGGACCAAGAGCAGATATATGATGGGAACAAGGTGCATGGTGCAGAGTCAATTGGGATAATTTGATGGTTAGCTAAACTCAAGGCAAGTTCTTTGTATAGTTAAGCAAGAGATAAGGAACTGATCTAAGTTACAGTGTGTGTAGCAAGCTAGTCCAGATGCAGAATGAGTGTATAGTCAGTCACCCTATGTATTAAAGGCTTGGGAGAAGAGCCAGGCTTTCACCTGCTTCCTGAAGTAGAGGTAATCTTGAGTTATACGTAGCCCCTCTGGGAGTAAATTCCAGAGTTTGGGTGCTACTCATGAGAAGGCTCGCTGGCGGGTATCACATTGTACAATTTCTTCTGAGCTAACTGTATCATATTATCTAACATTCAGTTGATGCATGGTAAAGAACTTTTCTCTGAGTCAACTGAAGGGCAAAATGCTAGGTATACCCCCCCCCCCCCCCCACCACCACCACCACCCGATTGTGCAAGTTATTGCAAGATGCTGACTTAGTAGGACGGAACATCATTATTTAAAGTTGTTATGCTCATAGCATTGCTTGTTACAATTACTGGAATTTGTTACATCATCGCAGGTTCTTCATATCATACATATAAGCCCAATTATTTATGAGAGATATCATGAAGCATGGTATAGGACTCCTGATGAAGGCTTGTTAGATGAAACACGGTGTCACGTCTGTGGCCGTGACCACCCTCATACTTACCCTGTTTCTGGGAGTCAGTGGCTGTGCTGGCTTCTGCTTGTCTCTGTGTCTGTCTCTGTCTTAGTTTCTCTCTGGCTCTGTGTGCTGATTGCCCTACTGAATCTCACCTGTGTGGGCTTTGCCTCTTCCAAGATGGCTGCCGCCTCTTCGTCTCTGCCAGTATCCAAGATGGCTCCCGCTGTTACTTTCTATGGGATGCCTGCTCTGAGTGTCAAGCCTCTGTTTGGTTGCAAGGTGATTGCTGCACCTGTGGCTCTGGTGTTGAGGGGCTTTATTAGTGACTTGGAAACTACAGTCCTGGCCTTTGCATTGCCATTTCCTCCGCAGTGCCTTAGGTCCCGAGGTTAGTGTGCTGTTAGCACTGTTTGCTTTCCTTGTCTTGTGCTCTGTGGGTTTTCTGCCCTTCTGTGTTTATTGTTCTGTTGGCTTCCAGCCCTTCTGTGTTATTTGCTCTGTGGGTCTCCTACCCTTCTGTGGGTTTTCAGCCCTTCTGTGTTTATCGCTTGTGGGTTTCCAGCCCTTCTGTGTGTATAGCTCTGTAGGGTTTCAGCCCTTCTGTGTTTTTTGCTCTATGGGTTTCCTACCCTTCTGTGTCTAGCTCTGCTAGCTCTCTGTGTTTGTTCCTAGTGTTAGATTAGCCAGCTTAGCTCCGTCTGGTTTGTAGCCTGTGCCTAGCTCTGCTAGTTCTCTGTGTTTGTTTCCTGTGTATGACTTGTTAGCTTGGGCACAGCTTTGTGGTTAGCTGGTGCATAGCTTTACTAAGTCCCCTGAGTTTGCTCTGTGCATGTTTCCAGTGTATGACTTGTTAGCTTGGGCACAGCTTTGTGGTTAGCTGGTGTATAGCTTTACTAAGTCCCCTGAGTTTGCTCTGTGCATGTTTCCAGTGTATGACTTGTTAGCTTGGGCACAGCTTTGTTGTTAGCTGGTGTATAGCTTTACTAAGTCTCCTGAGTTTGTTCTGTGTATGTTTCCAGTGCATGACTTGTTAGCTTGGGCACAGCTTTGTTGTTAGCTGGTTTATAGCTTTCTAAGTCTCCTGAGTTTTGCTCTGTGTATGTACCTGTGTATGACTGGTTGCCTGGGTATAGCGTTCCTATTAGCCTGGGTACAGTCTACTAGTCATTGTGTTGATTCCTGCTGACTGCCAGAACCCGGACAGTTCCTGCTTGTCTGCCTTGCCTTCGCCTAGGTGCCAGGGGGCACCCCTGGACCTTCCTTCCTGTTGTTCCTGTAAGTCCTACCGGCTGCCAGAACCTGAGGGCTCAACCCGAGGGGGAGGCAGTCAAGTGTAGGTGAAGCCTAGGTCCAGGGTGTTCCAGTTCCGTTCCAGTGTGTTCCAGTCCAGCGGGTTTCACTCCTGTATGTTCCTGTCCAGTGGGGCCACTCCAGTGTGTCCAGTCCAGCGGGCCCCACTCCAGTGCGCACCTGTCCGGTGCGTTCCAGTTCCGAGTGTTCCAGTGTAGAACTCCAGTCCGGAGTTCCGGTCCAGTCTTGTCTTATCTCTACCTTGTAGGTGATCTTGCCTGCCACTGCCGCTCCACGGTAGTGGTCCAAGGACTCACGAAACCAGTGCTCCCGGGGAAGAAGCCTGACAGTGTGCCTAGGTTCCCGGGTACGTGACAGAATGCAAAGGCCATGAGTCCGGCAAAATCATCCGTCCAGCTGGGCTTCCTGCCCATGACTTTGGTTCCAATGGACAATCTAGGGTCCAGCCCCAGTGCAGTTCCTGATTATGGTGTGGATTCCTCCAACCCAATTTTTTCTCTGAACCCTGTTTTGACGCTCCATGATTACCGGGAAATACTTTTGTCTGATCCTGCCCTGAAGGATACTCCTGAAGCAGCAGCTGAAAGAAAGCGTCTCTGGTGGCGTCTGGTCCGCCATAGCCCAGTTTCTGACATGAATCCTGCTATCTCGCTCTGGGATTACCGCCTCAGACTTCTGGAGGAGCCAGCTCTGCGGGATACTCCGGAAGCTGAGGCCGAAAGAAGACGCCGGGGAATTCCTCCGCTCAGGCCTCCTCAGCAGAGCAGCCTGCGGTACCATAGCGGGTTAGTTCCTATTCAGGATTACAGTCCACCAGCGCTGAGTCCAGTCCGAGGAGGGTTTCAAGCAGAGCCTTCGAATTCTGTTCGAGTGAAGCCACCAGTTAAGCCTCTGAGTTCGTTCCGAGGGACGGTCCTGACCAGGTCTCTGAGGTCAGGCCGAGTGAGGCGTCGGACCAAGCCCCTGACCCCAGTTCAAGTAGCGCGGCCGCTTAAAAGCCTGAGTCCAGTCCAGGGGATGCTTCATACTGAACCTCCAATTCAAGTCCAAGTAACGATGCCACTTAAGGCTCCGAGTCCAGTCCGAGGGAGGCTTTCGATGGAGCCTCGGATTCCTGTTCGAGTGGTGCTCCAGGTCGAGCCTCCAGTCCTCGTTCAACTGGCACGCCCTCTGAAACCTCTGAGTCCAGTCCGTGGGGTGCTTCTGACGGAGCCTCAGATTCCTATGCAAGTGGCGCTCCAGGTCGAGCCTCCAGTCCTCGTTCAAGTGGCACGCCCTTTGAAGTCTCCCAGTCCAGTCCGAGGGAAGCCTTCGATGAAGCCTCAGATTCCTTTGCAAGTGGCGCTTCGGGTCAAGTCTCCGGTTCTTGTTCAAGTGACCCGTCCAGTCAAGCCACTAAGTCCAGTTCGAGGGGGGCTTCTAACCAAGCCTCCGATGCCAGTCCACAGGGTGGTTCAGGTGGCACCTCCGCTTCCAGTCTGGAGGGTACCTCCAATCAAGCTCCGAAGGCCAGTTCGAGTGGCGCTTCCGCTCGAGCCTCCGATCCCTGTCCAAAGGGTGTGTTCTGTCAAGCCTCAGTTAAAGTCCAGTTCGCGGGGCGCTCCCAGCCAAGCTCCTGAGTCCAGTTTGAGGGGCCCTGCCAGTCAAGCTTTTGATACCAGTCCGGGTCCCGGTCCCGGTTCAGCTCCTGTCCAGAGTTCCCGCTCCAGTCAAGACTCTGATTGTAGTCCGGGTCCCAGTCCCGGTTCAGCTCCTGTTCAGTCCGAAGCAATAGCTGAGAGAAGATGTGTTCAACGGCTTGGGGCCCGGAGAAACCCATTTTCTGCATTTCAGCCTGCTAGCATGCTCTGGGGATCCCAGGGCCGTCTCCTCTTGAACCCTGCTCGGCAGACGCTGCCTGAAGCTAATGTTAGAGAGACGTCCCAGTCCGGCCAGAGGGGGGCGCCCAGCCTTGCAGCTGAATCTCCTCCGAGTTCCAGTTCCAGCCAAGATGCTGAGCCTGCTCCGAGTTCCAGTTCCAGCCAAGATGCTGCACCTGCTCCAAGTTCCAGTTCCAGCCAAGATGCTGAGCCTGCTCCGAGTTCCAGTTCCAGCCAAGATGCTGAGCCTGCTCCGAGTTCCAGTTCCAGCCAAGATGCTGCACCTGCTCCAAGTTCCAGTTCCAGCCAAGATGCTGAGCCTGCTCCGAGTTCCAGTTCCAGCCAAGATGCTGCACCTGCTCCAAGTTCCAGTTCCAGCCACGATGCTGACCCTGCTCCGAGCTCCAGTTCCAGCCAAGATGCTGAGTCCGTTCCAAGTTCCACTTCCAGCCAAGATGCTGACCCTGCTCCGAGCTCCAGTTCCAGCCAAGATGCTGAGCCAGTTCCAAGTTCCAGTTCCGGCCAAGATGCTGACCCTGCTCCGAGCTCCAGTTCCAGCCAAGATGCTGAGTCTGTTCCTAGTTCCACTTCCAGCCAAGATGCTGAGCCTGCTCTGAGTTCCAGTTCCAGTCAAGCTTCTGACGCCCGCCTGGGTCCCAGTTCCGGTTTGCTTCTTGACTCTAGTCCGGGTCCCAGTCCCGGTTTGCTTCCTGAGTTCAGTCTGTGTTCCCTCAGAGAAGGGTCCCTTTTGAACATGGTTCCTCTTGATGCATCCAAGTTCCTGAGTTGGCCCAGCGGTGATTGGAAGGAGCCTCCTGTTGACAAGTTCCGCCCCTGTCTGCCAGTTTTGAACTTCTTTGTGACTTCCAGTCCAGTGATCCATGTCTGGGGGTTGAAACCGATCAGAAGGTTTCACCACAGTTACCCCTGGACACCTGACCTCCTCAGGGAGACCGAGAGGGGGGTCTTGAGGAGGGGGTACTGTCACGTCTGTGGCCGTGACCACCCTCATACTTACCCTGTTTCTGGGAGTCAGTGGCTGTGCTGGCTTCTGCTTGTCTCTGTGTCTGTCTCTGTCTTAGTTTCTCTCTGGCTCTGTGTGCTGATTGCCCTACTGAATCTCACCTGTGTGGGCTTTGCCTCTTCCAAGATGGCTGCCGCCTCTTCGTCTCTGCCAGTATCCAAGATGGCTCCCGCTGTTACTTTCTATGGGATGCCTGCTCTGAGTGTCAAGCCTCTGTTTGGTTGCAAGGTGATTGCTGCACCTGTGGCTCTGGTGTTGAGGGGCTTTATTAGTGACTTGGAAACTACAGTCCTGGCCTTTGCATTGCCATTTCCTCCGCAGTGCCTTAGGTCCCGAGGTTAGTGTGCTGTTAGCACTGTTTGCTTTCCTTGTCTTGTGCTCTGTGGGTTTTCTGCCCTTCTGTGTTTATTGTTCTGTGGGCTTCCAGCCCTTCTGTGTTATTTGCTCTGTGGGTCTCCTACCCTTCTGTGGGTTTTCAGCCCTTCTGTGTTTATCGCTTGTGGGTTTTCTGCCCTTCTGTGTTTATAGCTCTGTAGGGTTTCAGCCCTTCTGTGTTTATAGCTCTGTAGGGTTTTAGCCCTTCTGTGTTTATCGCTTGTGGGTTTCCAGCCCTTCTGTGTGTATAGCTCTGTAGGGTTTCCAGCCCTTCTGTGTTTATAGCTCTGTAGGGTTTCAGCCCTTCTGTGTTTATAGCTCTGTAGGGTTTTAGCCCTTCTGTGTTTATCGCTTGTGGGTTTCCAGCCCTTCTGTGTGTATAGCTCTGTAGGGTTTCAGCCCTTCTGTGTTTTTTGCTCTATGGGTTTCCTACCCTTCTGTGTCTAGCTCTGCTAGCTCTCTGTGTTTGTTCCTAGTGTTAGATTAGCCAGCTTAGCTCCGTCTGGTTTGTAGCCTGTGCCTAGCTCTGCTAGTTCTCTGTGTTTGTTTCCTGTGTATGACTTGTTAGCTTGGGCACAGCTTTGTGGTTAGCTGGTGTATAGCTTTACTAAGTCCCCTGAGTTTGCTCTGTGCATGTTTCCAGTGTATGACTTGTTAGCTTGGGCACAGCTTTGTTGTTAGCTGGTGTATAGCTTTACTAAGTCTCCTGAGTTTGTTCTGTGTATGTTTCCAGTGCATGACTTGTTAGCTTGGGCACAGCTTTGTTGTTAGCTGGTTTATAGCTTTTCTAAGTCTCCTGAGTTTTGCTCTGTGTATGTACCTGTGTATGACTGGTTGCCTGGGTATAGCGTTCCTATTAGCCTGGGTACAGTCTACTAGTCATTGTGTTGATTCCTGCTGACTGCCAGAACCCGGACAGTTCCTGCTTGTCTGCCTTGCCTTCGCCTAGGTGCCAGGGGGCACCCCTGGACCTTCCTTCCTGTTGTTCCTGTAAGTCCTACCGGCTGCCAGAACCTGAGGGCTCAACCCGAGGGGGAGGCAGTCAAGTGTAGGTGAAGCCTAGGTCCAGGGTGTTCCAGTTCCGTTCCAGTGTGTTCCAGTCCAGCGGGTTTCACTCCTGTATGTTCCTGTCCAGTGGGGCCACTCCAGTGTGTCCAGTCCAGCGGGCCCCACTCCAGTGCGCACCTGTCCGGTGCGTTCCAGTTCCGAGTGTTCCAGTGTAGAACTCCAGTCCGGAGTTCCGGTCCAGTCTTGTCTTATCTCTACCTTGTAGGTGATCTTGCCTGCCACTGCCGCTCCACGGTAGTGGTCCAAGGACTCACGAAACCAGTGCTCCCGGGGAAGAAGCCTGACAGTGTGCCTAGGTTCCCGGGTACGTGACACACGGCCTGTGTAGGGTCCGCTGCTCTTCAATACTGCACACAATTTGTTTGTACATCAAATTTTGAACTAAGAATCTATTACAAAGGATTTGGTGATGTTGCTCCTGGAACATCAGTCTGGTCACTCCCACTCTTTGTTGGGCTCTTCATTGGAACTTTGTGGGTTTGTCTGGGTTTCCTTGATTTTTATTGCTGAAACGTGCTCACCCAGAGAGGTGTCACATTGCTTTGATTTGTGGTGTTTGATGTGATGCCTGTGTGACTTGATTATTGTCTTTAGCATCTGGCCTATTTTCCTAATATAGTTACCCTTCTTCACATTTTCTGTATTGAAGGTATCATCTTATTTTCCTTTTCTTATTTTATTTTTATTTCTATTTATTACCTTCAAAGTAGATTAGCATGGCAACTGCTTTATAAGAATAAATGCCTTAAGAATAATACATTCCATTTTAAAAATTCATAAGAATAGTATGCTACGGAGGGATAAATGTTCAGCTGGTAGTGGTGAGCGTTTCACTGATTACCGCTGGCGTTTTCCCCAGATATTCAATGCCAGTCCATGTCTGAGCATCGGCTTTGAATATCCAGTTTATGCAGTGCTGTCTAATACATAGGGATCCTTTTTCCAAGCTGCAGGAAAAAAGGACCTGCGCTAGCTGCAGGAGCCTTTTTCCTGTGTGCCAGGGCCCTTTTTACCGCAGCAGGTAAAAAGCCCCCAGACACACATGGCCATGCGGTTAGAGAACACTTACAGCGTGGCCATGCGGCAGGGAGACCTTACTGCAACCCATCGAGGTGGCGATAAGGGCTCTCGCGCTATCCCAGCGGTAATCAAGCAGCACACGGTGATGCCCGATTACTGCTGGATTACCACCGCGCAAGCCATTTCTGAGGGGGTTTCTTTTTTCCCCGGAAATGGCACGCGCTCAGGGCGAGACTACCGCCGGCAGCCACGTTGGGCCGGCAGTAGTCCCGGAAGAGCAAGTGATAAGCCTGCGTTGGGCTTGCCGCCGCTCTAGTAAAAGAGGCCCATAGTCGCTTAAATCGCTATTCAGAACTTCAGTGGCCATGGGTTGCCACATGAAGATAGGACTGTGTTTTATGTGGTCCTGTTTATGTGAATACCCTGGGTGGTTAAGTGCTGAATATCAGCACTTAACAAGCCAAGTGACTCCACCCCTGGAATGCCCCCCAAATAGCCAGCTTACACTTAGGCACTAACCGCTAATTTTCAGCTGAAAATTCGCTGATAGTTCTGAACAAGTAATCTTCCTCCCTTCCTATCTCCGTTTCTATTCTCCTTGTAACCGATTTATGTTATGAGTTCATTGTAAGCCGCTTTGGGGCTGCACAACTGCAGCAAAAGGCGGGGTATAAATGACCTAAAATAAATAAATAAATAAATTTAACCGGTGAGTGGCTCTTTCTGGCCGGTTAAATTGTTTTCAATATAAACCAGTGAGTCAATATTCAAAGTGAGTTAACAGTGTCTTATCCAGCTGACCAGGGGGAATATTTAGCGGCATTTATCTTCTGAATATCCCCTTTAACTTCTGAAGCCAAAACCAGTTGCTTTTGTGGGTGGTCCAAGGCAGAGTTAGCACTTAACTGGATAGCTACTGATATTTAGCCCTTGACTGGATAAATTAACCAAGCAAATAGGATTGCATAAAATTAGATTAGATTAAATTAGATTTATTATTTTTTAGTTCACCTTTATCCAGGGTGGATTACAATAAAAACATACATAAAATACACAATAAGCAAAAGTACAAAACAGCAAGAACAAGACTTAGCAAACATACATCACTTAAACAGAACAATAAAAAGGCCTAAACAAAAGAAAGTCGTTTAGGTGCTTCCGAAATTCTGGCTCGCAGGTTTCACATTTGATCCGCAATGGCAGACTTCCATTCAATAGGGCCATGGATGGAAAAAATACCCATCCGTGTGAGTTCCAGCCGCAAATGATGTAATGCAGGAATCACCACTGTACCTCGGTTTTCAAGTAAAAAACTGAATCTTGGTTAATAGCTTGATGAACCATAGTCAATAACTTATACAAAATCCTTCATCGCTCTGGAAACCATTTCAAGTATTTCACACTAAAGGAAATATGTTCAGAACGGGATAGTCCCATCAACAATCGCATAGCTGAATTCATTGCTGCCTAAAGCCCTTGAAGGTAAACAATGTTACAATAATCAAGGCAACTAAGTACCAGAGGGTCCTTTTACTAAGTTGCGGGAAAAAGGGCCCTGTGGTAGCGGCAAGGTCCATTGTTCCCGCATGCCAGGTCCCTTTTTACTGTAGCCAATAAAATGCACCCCAAAATGGCCACATGGTAAGATAATTCCTACCGACTGCTCACGTGGTGGGGAGTGCTTACCACCACCCATTGTGGCAGTAAGGGCTCCCGTGGTAACCCAGTGGTAACCAGACAACGCGTGACAATTATCGCCGGGTTAGCATCACGCTAGGGAAAACAATTTCACGGAGCACCTGAAATGGCACGCCCTCCAGCCGGAACTACCACCGGCGGTCATGTTGGACCGGCAGTAGTTCCGTTTTAGCATGTGGTAAGCCTACATTGGGCTTTGCAAAAAAACCCCAAAGATTGCAACACTGTTTTAAAATCAGTCCATGACAAAATAGACTTCAGTTGAGATAACATTCTCAATTTAAAGTACAGAGAACGAATCCAAGCCTGAACTTGTGGTCTCAATGTAAAAGCAGAATCCAACAGAATCCCAAATAGCAGTCTTTTGGGCTGAAGGTTCCTTCAGATGTTTGGGGATCTGCTTTATAGCAGATTTAGAGGATTTATATACTATCAATATAAGAGCATTAGTGGTTCATACTAGAAACCAGCTCTGCAGTTTGCAAGCCTTACCTTATCTCTCAGTGGCCGAATATGTCTTTACAAGATGAAACTTTTTCCAAGATGGCTTTATACCCTGCAGCTTTTGCCTTTATTTATTTTTGTTACATTTGTACCCCACGCTTTCCCACTCATGGCAGGCTCAATGCAGCTTACATATTGTTTACAGATACTTATTTGTACCTGGGGCAATGGAGGGTTAAGTGACTTGCCCAGAGTCACAAGGAGCTGCCTGTGCCTGAAGTAGGGATCGAACTCAGTCCCTCAGTTCCCCAGGACCAGAGTCCACCACCCTAACCACTAGGCCACTCCTCCAATCTCTATCTTGAACAAAGATCTGAGAGAACTTCATAGGGAGTTAGCAAATTTTGTTAGGGTGGAAAAAAGCGAAGTTAAGACCAGAAAGCCTGCAGGGAAATTGGAGGGCAGGAGGATTGGATTTTACCCAATCTGAAATGATATACCGCATTTTTCAGACTATAAGACGCACTTTTTTCCCCCAAAATTTGGGAGGAAAATGGGGGGTGCGTCTTATAGTCCGAAGGTAGTCTTCTCCCTACTCACGCGATCTTCCCTGGTGGTCTAGTGATGTTGGGGCAGGAAAGAGCCCCCTCTTTCCTGCCCAGCACGCTGCTCTCCATCCTCCTGTACGCAGCCTGACGGTCTCGGCGAGATTCAAAATGGCCGCCGAGACTTCAATTCTCGGCGGCCATTTTGAATCTCGCCGAGACCGTCAGGCAGCAATGCATACAGGAGGATGGAGAGCAGCGCGCTGGGCAGGAAAGAGGGGGCTCTTTCCTGCCCCGACGTTACTAGACCACCAGGGAAGATCGCGTGAGTAGGGAGAAGTGGTGACAGGGCCGGGGGGAGGGCGATCCCGAACTCGGAGGGAGGGAGGGATTCGGACAAGACGCACCGGAGCACCTAGGTTTTAGAGTTGGGAAAAAGGAAAACATTTTTTTTCCTATTTCCCTCCTCTAAAACCTAGGTGCGTCTTATGGTCCGGTGCGTCTTATAATCCAAAAAATACGGTAATATTGCTTGATTTTATAGACATGTAAGAAATTGGATTTGTGATTCACAAACCTACATATCATTACTCTTTGAGAATACATTTTTGAAACACTGGACCCCAGATTATTTCTTTTATGCTGAAAGTTGCATTATGCAGGCTTCATTGAGAAAGTGTTGTCATACTGAAACCAGTAAGTGATGCCTGCTATGCTTTGTGCAAGCAGTTAGGATATTACCCACCATATACTGATCAGTTGCCTATTAGGGGTAATAAAGATTTGCCCCCAGGAAATGATATTCATTTTTCAGAACTGGAACTCAAAAGGCCTTCAGAAGTTGGAATATTTACAGGATGAGACAGGTTCTTTGCTAGAATTTCACTCACTACAACAAAGATATGGTTTTCAAGATAATGATCAGCTTGCATACTTGCAAATCCAAAATAATTATAGAGGCTCTTAATTTTTTTTTTTCATTTGGATGCTCCTAAAGTTTTGACAATTTCCAAAAAATAAACATGGGGATCTTTGAAATTTGGACCTTAACTGAAATTTGGACCTTAACTGAGTCACCCTACTTTCTAATTCTTCCTACTTTCTTACTCATCTATATGGTACAACTTTGCCTTACCCTTCACTACCAATTATAATGTTCTATTACATATTGTGTAGTCATTGCAAGTAGTATACCATTTGCAAAAAAACTCCAGACTACTATAGTATATTGAAATATTTCTTTTATTGCCCAGAGTGACTTCACTCTGTGGCAAAAAAAGTCTTTTCATATATTATAAAATCATCACCTAACCTCATTCATACCACATGAGGTATGAATGGTATGAATGAGGTTAGGTGATGATTTTATAATATATGAAAAGACTTTTTTGCCACAGCATGAAGTCACTCTGGGCAATAAAAGAAATATTTCAATATACTATAGTAGTCTGGAGTTTTTTTTGCAAATAGTATTCTGGACATTCCGGTAGTTGACTGATGTTTTCCCTACTAGGTGTATTGGTTGTAAGTAGTATACCATGCCATACTTTGTATTGTTATTTGAATATTTTTACTGCTGTAATTGCCTATTGCTCATGCTTGATCTATTCTTACTGTACACCATCTTGAGTGAATTCCTTCAAACAGGCGGTAAATAAATCCTAATAAATAAATAAATTCTGACATTGAAGAAATGAACTACACCTGCTTTGGGACCCGCAGATGGCAAAATCTATCTAAAACAGGGATATAGCCAGACCTAGAGGTGGGAGGGGGCCACAGCCCAAAGTGGTGGGGACACATTGGTCCACCACCCCTCTGCCGCCCTGCTGCTCCCCACCCACATTTTTTTGTGAACTCTTACAAAAATTCTCCTGACATGAGTTTTATTGTATAGGTCCCTGGGTCCTTTTACTAAGGTGAGCTGAAAAATGGCCTGCAGTAGTGTAGACGCGTGTTTTGGGCGCGCGCAGAATTATGTTTAAGCACAGCTACAAAAAATGCCTTTTTTGCCAAAAATGGGCATTCGGCAAAATCAAAATTGCCGCACGTCCATTTTGGGTCTGAGACCTTACCTCCAGCCATAGACCTAGTGGTAAAGGATTTGGGCGGTAATGACCTACACGCATCAGATGCCACTTGGCACGTATCCACTACATGCACCAGAAAATAAAAAATATTTTTTCAGAGACATATATCGGACGCACACTAAAAATGAAATTACTGCAAAAGTCATGCATTAGTCGGGCGGTAACTCCAATTTGGCCCTGAACTTGCTTTTTGCTCCAAACTCTTTCTCTCTAAGAAGCTGTAAAGAGGATTGTAGTTTTTCTCTTCCACAAATGGAACTAACCGGAGAGTGAAAAGGGGATTCTAGAGACCTCTATAATTTCTAGATTTTCCACTATCACTTGCCTTTTTGCCTTCTCCTGGAGACATTTTGAAGGATTTCTGTATTTTAAAGTGACAATGGCTGACTTGATTTCAAATATTATCTGAATTTCATGACTGGAAAGATGTCATGCATCTAAAGAAAGGCCCCTAATTAGAGCCGAGGCAAGCTCCTTCCAGCAGAAATTCCATCAGCTACTCTAGGCTTAAGTCGAATTCTCTTTCAAAACCTGGGGAAAGGGAAGTTTGCAACCTGCCCTGGAGTGGGTGCAACAAGGACATTTCTTGAAGAAACAGGCACAGACATTCATAGGAGCCAGTTCTGTGGGTGCTGAGGGGGCTTGAGCACCCACAATATTGAGCAAACTCCTTGACTGCGTCCAAGGCAGGGGTGTAGCCAGACTTCACAGTGGGAGGGCGCCAGAGCCTGAGGTTGGGGGCACATTTTGAGTGCCACCCTGCCACCCCCCCCCCCACCGCCACACCTCGCCTCGACTCCTCACCCCCCCCCCCCCCACCTCGCCTCCTCGCTTCCCCCACCACCTCACCTCACCCCCCCCCCACCGCCTTGCCTTGCCCCCTCACAAACAAATACCTTTGCTGAAGGGGGTCCCCAACCCCCACCAGCCGAAGCCTTCTTCAGGGCAGTCTCCGGAACAGCCGCATTCGCTGCCTGCCCCAAGCCCCCTGAGCATCAGCATACACAAGAGGAGCAAGAAGAAAGAAGAGCAGAGGGCAGGCAGCGAACACGGCTGTGCCAGAGACCACGCTGAAGAAGGCTTCGGCTGGCGGGGGTTGGGGAAATTTGCAGGGGTCCAGGCCCCCGTGGCCTCCCGTAGCTACGTCCCTGATTCAAGGCACTGTTCTTTCAAAGCTGATTGGAAGTCCTCCAACTGCATTGCAGCCCGTGGAAGGTGATGCTTCAATATTGTGTTTTCAATCGCTAGGGACAGGCTGGTTCCTTGGTGCCCTACAGAACTTGCCTGTCCCTCACTAATGAAAATGTGATAGTGAAACAGCACCAATCATTGGCAGGACCGTAGGTGGAGCAGTGGCATAGCCAGACCTGACATTTTGGGTGGGCCCAGAGCTAATATGGGTGGGCACTGTGTATATACAGTAGGTATGAGTAGTGCTTCTTGGGATACTACAAAATAATGCTTTAGAATGCACTTGATGACGGATTTCTAAGTAGTGTACCCAACAGCTGTACTGTAGAGCCCACCTGCACCCAGAAACCCACCTACATAAAATTTAAAACTGGGTGGCCCACCCATAGCTATGTCCCTGATGTGGAGGGCTCTTGCTCAGCTTAGAGGGAATAGTGTTCCAAGGAGGGGCAATTTCCATTGAGATTTAGCAGCCCCAATCATTTTGAAAAGTTGGCTTCTATGCAGACATTTCTTTTAAGCAGAAATTCACAGTCTCTCAGGCTGCTGGATGATTCATCCAAAGATGTGTGTTCCCTGGTATTAAGGGACAATTACATGGCTGGTTTGTTCAGGTGGGGGTTCCATAGAAAGCCAAGCCTGCTGACAGAAATGACCTCTGCATTTGAGTCATTATTTAAAATGGGCCAATTTCAAGTCTTTGTGGAAAAGTCCCAGCTGTAATCAGCATAAGAGCCCAGTCTCCTCCCCATTATTAACTATCAGCTGTCCCAATCTTTAGCTTCAGCCGAATCCACAAAGCACAAGAAGCAATGCTGAGTAAGTAGCTGGCTCTTGTTGGATTACCAGAGAAAATGACAAACCATGTGCTGACCTCTCGCTAGATGTCAGGATGAGCTATGGAATTAGCGTCAGCGCTTGCAGCTGCAATAAATTTGCCGGATCCTAATTGCAAATTAAAGTGAGATGTTCCAGTGTGACTGAAGGGCCTTACAACAACCTCTTTGAAAACTGGCCCCTTCCATGTTACATCTCTCCCCAGATTATCACAAAGCATGAAATTCCTGGATTTTGTAAGTACAAGCTATTGCTTGCTTGCAGGTTTAACATTTTCATTAAACTGTTTCTTCACAGAAGGTCAATGTAGAACCTGGTTGGCAACGTAGGAACTGTTTATATCAAGGCTTCTCAAAAAAGAGAGAGAAAAAGGGATACAGATGACTAGGATTCCCCTAGCTCTTAATCCCGAAGTTGCAGGGAAAGCAAGGCTAACATTTGTTATCATGTAATAGCCACTCCAGAAAAGCCCTTCGGCATTACCATTTAACAAATGATGTCACTGCTCCAGCCAATGTTGTCTCACTCTCTAATGGAGTCAGTTACTTCCAGACCTTTCCATACATAAAAGCAGGCTACACGTACAACAGAGCCTTTTATTTCTTATAATATTTATCACATCTGATATTCAGTGGGACATTGCTGAGTAGGACAGTTTATTATCTAGATAAATCCTGCTCAAAGGTCCCACACGGATTTTCAGCTGCATTTATTCATATAGGGCTAGATTCTATATACGGCACCAACAAAATGTGCCGAGAAAGGCGCTATTATATAAACCATGCTTAAAGTTAGGTGTGGTATATAGAATAGCGCTTACACCCTGGAATTCTAGTTAACTTTAGGTGCAGCCATTTGCAGAAAGCACCTCAGAGGAGAAACCTAGTGGTTAGTGCAGTGGATTGTAAACCAAGAGACACAGGTTCAAATCTCACTGTAACAACGTAGATGATGGCAGATACAGACCTGTACGGTCCATCCAGTTTGCCCAACAAGATAAACTCATTTTATATAATTCTTATGTATACCAGACCTTGATTTGTCCTTGTCATTTTCAGAGCACAGACCATAGAAACTTGCCCAGCACTGGCTTTGCATCCCAATTACTGGTGTTGCCACCCAAAGTCTGCTAAGCTACTGTGGCTCCATTCCTTCTAAACAGGATTTCTGTTTATCCCACACAGTTTTGAATTCCGTTACCGTTTTTATCTCCACTACCTCCTACAGGAGGGCATTCCAAGAATCTACCACCCTCTCCATGAAAAAATACTTCTTGACATTATTCCTGAGTCTGCCCCCCTTCAACCTGAATTCATGTCCTCTAGCTCTGCTGCCTTCCCATCTCCATAAAAAGGTTTGTTTGTGCATTAATATCTTTCAAATATTTGAACGTCGGTATCATATCACCCCTGTTTCTCTTTTTCTCCAGGGTATACACGTTCAGGTCAGTAAGTCTCTCCTCGTATGTCTTGCAATGCAAATCCCATTTTTGTCGTTTTCTTTGCACCACTTCTGTCTTTTTGCATCCTTAGCAAGATATGGCCTGAAAGGTATTCATATGCAAATAGATTTTTCCAGAGAAGGGGAAGCATTAGAACTAAAGAACTAGAATTGAGGTTGCAGGGTGGTAGACGTAGGAGTAATTTCAGGAAATACTTTTTACCAAGAGAGTGGTGGATGACTGGAATAGTCTCCCAAGGGAGGTGGTGGAGATATAAACAGTGAGGGACTTCAAAAATGCATGGGATAAACAAAGATGATCCCACCCATACTGATTTCATTCATTACAAATTCATGCTATCCTCCTTCCAGTCCTCCCTATTCCTTGCCAAACAGGACTATTACACCCAATTGACTAATTCCCTCAGCTCTAACCCTCGTCGTCTCTTCACCACCCTTAACTCCCTCCTCAAAGTGCCCTCTGCTCCCACCCCACCCCCACTCTCTCCTCAATCACTGGCTGATTACTTCTGCGACAAGGTGCAGAAGATCAACCTCGAATTCACCACCCAAACCATCTCCTCCTCTTCACCCTTTAACCCACCCCCTCAACCAAACAACCCAGGCCTCCTTCTCCTCTTTTCCTGATATCACCGAAGAGGAAACCGCACATCTTCTCTCCTCCTCGAAATGCACCACCTGTTCCTCTGACCCCATCCCCACCAACTTACTCAACACCATCTCTCCTACTGTCAACCCTCCCCATCTGTCATATCCTCAACCTCTCTCTCTCTCCACTGCAACTGTCCCTGACATCTTCAAGCATGCTGTAGTCACACCACTTCTCAAAAAACCATCACTTGACCCTACCTGTCCCTTCAACTACCGCCCAATTTCCCTCCTACCCTTCCTCTCCAAGATACTTGAATGCGCCATTCATAGCCGTTGCCTTGATTTTCTCTTCTCTCATGCAATCCTCGATACGCTTCAATCCGGCTTTTGCCCCTACACTCGACAGAAATGGCACTATCTAAAGTCTGCAATGACCTGTTCCTTGCCAAATCCAAAGGCCACTATTCCATCCTCATCCTCCTCGACCTATCCGCCGCTTTTGACACTGTCAATCACAATTTACTTCTTGCCACACTGTCCTCATTTGGGTTCCAGGGCTCTGTCCTCTCCTGGTTCTCCTCTTATCTCTCTCACCGTACCTTCAGAGTACATTCTCATGGTTCTTCCTCCACCCCCATCCCGCTCTCCATTGGAGTTTCTCAGGGATCTGTCCTTGGTCCCCTTCTTTTTTCAATCTACACCTCCTCCCTGGGCTCTCTGATCTCATCTCATGGTTTCCAATATCACCTTTATGCCGACGACACCCAGCTTTATCTCTCCACACCAGACATCACTGCGGAAACCCAGGCCAAGGTATCGGCCTGCTTATCCGACATTGCTGCCTGGATGTCCAACCACCACCTGAAACTGAATATGGCCAAGACCGAGCTTATTGTCTTCCCACCCAAACCCACTTCTCATAAGTACTTAAGTACATAAGTAATGCCATACTGGGAAAAGACCAAGGGTCCATCGAGCCCAGCATCCTGTCCACGACAGCGGCCAATCCAGGCCAAGGGCACCTGGCAAGCTTCCCAAACGTACAAACATTCTATACATGTTATTCCTGGAATTTTGGATTTTTCCAAGTCCGTTTAGTAGCGGTTTATGGACTTGTCCTTTAGGAAACCGTCCAACCCCTTTTAAAACTCTGCTAAGCTAACCGCCTTCACCACTTTCTCCGGCAACGAATTCCAGAGATTAATTACACGTTGGGTGAAGAAAAATTTTCTCCGATTTGTTTTAAATTTACTACACTGTAGTTTCATCACATGCCCCCTAGTCCTAGTATTTTTGGAAAGCGTGAACAGACGCTTCACATCCACCTGTTCCACTCCACTCATTATTTTATATACCTCTATCATGTCTCCCCTCAGCCGTCTCTTCTCCAAGCTGTATAGCCCTAGCCTCCTTAGTCTTTCTTCATAGGGAAGTGGTCCCATCCCCGCTATCATTTTAGTCGCCCTTCGCTGCACCTTTTCCAATTCTACTATATCTTTCTTGAGATGCGGCGACCAGAATTGAACACAATACTCAAGGTGCGGTCGCACCATGGAGCGATACAACGGCATTATAACATCCTCACACCTGTTTTCCATACCTTTCCTAATAATACCCAACATTCTATTCGCTTTCTTAGCCGCAGCAGCACACTGAGCAGAAGGTTTCAGTGTGTTATCGATGACGACACCCAGATCCCTTTCTTGGTCCGTAACTCCTAACGTGGAACCTTGCATGACGTAGCTATAATTCGGGTTCTTTTTTCCCACATGCATCATCTTGCACTTGCTCACATTAAACATCATCTGCCATTTAGCCGTCCAGTCTCCCAGTCTCGTAAGATCCTCTTGTAATTTTTCACAATCCTGTCGCGATTTAACGACTTTGAATAACTTTGTGTCATCAGCAAATTTAATTACCTCGCTAGTTACTCCCATCTCTAAATCATTTATAAATATATTAAAAAGCAGCGGTCCTGGCACGGACCCCTGAGGAACCCCACTAACTACCCTTCTCCATTGTGAATACTGCCCATTTAACCCCACTCTCTGTTTCCTATCCTTCAACCAGTTTTTAATCCACAATAGGACATTTCCTCCTATCCCATGACCCTCCAATTTCCTCTGTAGCCTTTCATGAGGTACCTTGTCAAACGCCTTTTGAAAATCCGGATACACAATATCAACCGACTCCCCTTTGTCCACATGTTTGTTCACTCCTTCAAAGAATTGAAGTAAATTGGTCAGGCAAGATTTCCCCACACAAAAGCCATGCTGACTTGGTCTCAGTAATCCATGTCCTCGGATGTGCTCTGTAATTTTGTTTTTAATAATAGCCTCTACCATTTTCCCCGGCACCGACGTCAGACTCACCGGTCTATAATTTCCCGGATCTCCCCTGGAGCCTTTTTTAAAAATGGGCGTTACATTGGCCACCCTCCAATCTTCTGGTACCATGCTCGATTTTAAGGATAAATTGCATATCACTAGCAGTAGCTCCGCAAGCTCGTTTTTCAGTTCTATCAGTACTCTAGGATGAATACCATCCGGTCCAGGAGATTTGCTACTCTTCAGTTTGCTGAACTGCCCCATTACGTCCTCCAGGTTTACCGTGAAGTCAGTAAGTTTCTCCGACTCGTCCGCTTGAAATACCATTTCCGACACCGGTATCCCACCCAAATCTTCCTCGGTGAAGACCGAAGCAAAGAATTCATTCAGTCTCTCCGCTACGTCTTTGTCTTCCTTGATCGCCCCTTTTACCCCTCGGTCATCCAGCGGCCCAACCGATTCTTTTGCCGACTTCCTGCTTTTAATATACCAAAAAAAATTTTTACTCTCCCTCCACTCTCTATCTCAGTTGATAACACCCTCATCCTCCCCGTCTCATCTGCCTGCAACCTCGGAGTCATCTTCGACTCCTCTCTCTCCTTCTCTGCGCATATCCAGCAGATAGCCAAAACCTGTCGCTTCTTCCTCTATAACATTAGCAAAATTTGCCCTTTCCTCTCTGATCACACCACCCGAACTCTCATCCACTCTCTCATTACCTCTCGCCTTGACTACTGCAACCTACTCCTCACTGGCCTCCCACTTAGCCATCTATCCCCCCTTCAGTCCATTCAGAACTCTGCTACATGCCTTATCTTCCGCCTGGACCGATATACTCATATCATCCCTCTCCTCAAGTCACTTCACTGGCTTCCGATTAGGCACTGCATACAGTTCAAGCTTCTCCTACTAACCTACAAATTCACTCGATCTGCAGCCCCTCCCTACCTCTCTACCCTCATCTCCCCCTACGTTCCTACCCGTAACCTCCACTCTCAAGACAAATCCCTCCTTTCAGTACCCTTCTCCACCACCGCCAACTCCGCCCTTTCTGCCTCGCCTCACCCCATGCTTGGAATAAACTCCCTGAGCCCATTCGCCAGGCCCCCTCCCTGCCCATCTTCAAATCCTTGCTCAAAGCCCACCTCTTCAACGTCGCCTTCAGCACCTAACCACCATACCTCTACTCAGGAAATCTAGACTGCCCCAACTTGACATTTCGCCCTTTAGATTGTAAGCTCCTTTGAGCAGGGACTGTCCTTCGTTAAACTGTACAGCGCTGCGTAACCCTAGTAGCGCTCTAGAAATGTTAAGTAGTAGTAGTAGTAGTACTATGTGGAAAGAGAAAGAAATCAAAACAAAACTTAAATGACCTCATGGTCACAAGTTAATTTTTAACTGCCAGACCCTTGACCATTCTTCTAACGCTTGGATATCCCTTCTCACGGTTTCTACTCCCTCCAGTGTATCCACTCTATTGGCTATCTTTGTGTCATCTGCAAAAAGGCAAAACTTTCCTTCTAACCCTCCAGCAAAATCTTTCACAAATATATTAAACAGTATGGGCCCCAGCACTGACCCCCTGAGGCACTCCACTAGTCAACTTCCTTTTCCTTCGAGCAGATTTTTTTTTCTAAGCCTCCCTCCAGGAAGAGAAAAATACTTTCTGAACCTATAAGCTATGAGACACCTGCAAGCCTGAAGGTATTTTTTTGTTTCTGGAGGGATCACATTTACAAAAAAAAAGTTACAGTGAGATTTGAACTTATGTCCATTGGTTACAGTCCACTTCACTAACCACTAGGCTATGCCTCTGTTCTGCAAGGATGCCTGTGTGGCTTGTTTTCCTCTGTTTATAATTTAAATGTTTCAGAGGTACTTTTACTAAGGCGTACTAATGGACTTAGCATGTGCTAAATGCTAAGGGAAGGGAAAGGGGACTAGATATACTGCCTTTCTGAGGTTTTTGCAACTGCATTCAAAGTGGTTTACATATATTCAGGTACTTATTTTGTACCAGGAGCAATGGAGGGTTAAGTGACTTGCCCAGAGTCACAAGGAGCTGCAGTGGGAATTGAACTCAGTTCCCCAGAATCAAAGTCCAGTGCACTAACCATTGAGCTACTCCTCCACTAGCAACATGCCATGTAGAAGCTTGCCCTTGCAGATTGGCAATGTGGCTGTGCAGGTTTCTGTTTCTGTGAGTCTGACGTCCTACACATATGTGCAGGACGTCAGACTCACAGAAACAGAAGCCTGCGCAGCTGCATTGCTGATCTGCAAGGGCAGGCTTCTATATGGAATGTTGCTAGTTGAATAGCAACATTCCATGTAGAATCTCAAATAGGGAAAGGGAAATGGGACTTGCTATACTGTCTTTCTGAGGTTTTTTGCAACTACATTCAAAGTGGTTTACATATATTCAGGTACTTATTTTGTACCAGGGGCAATGGAGGGTTAAGTGACTTGCCCAGAGTCACAAGGAGCTGCAGTGGGAATTGAACTCAGTTCCCCAGGATCAAAGTCCACTGCACTAACCACTAGGCTACTCCTCCACAAGAAGCCCATAGGTATAAAATGTGCTTCCTAGCATTTACAGCATACTAGTCATTAGCATGTGCTAAATCCATTAGCACACCTTAGTAAAAGGATTCCTCCCTTTGTAACATATTTCTTCAGGATGGATGTCTCCGACGTAAGGACCTCCTTCTCATATAAAGAAGTGCTGTGAGATGGCCATTTTTATTGGGCGTTATGAGCGAGACGTCCCAATTCTAACATAGACGTTCTTTCGAAAATGCCCCTCTTCAGTGCAAGGCCATCATCAAAAATTAGTGCGGGAGCCCTTACCCGACACCTGTGGATGGTAAGGGCTCACATGCTAATCATGCACTAATCAGTTAGCACATAGCAATGTGGCTGCGCTAACTGATCAGCACCAATAAGCCCACTTTCCACCCCCACCCACCCCAAGACATGCCGCCTAGGCCAAAATTTTATTTTTTAGCCCGTGCATAGCGCAAACACATGTGCGCCTTACTGTGGGATGCCTCAACACACCCCATGGTACACCATTTTTAAGCTGCAGTAAGCATGCATTAGTGCTTACCACAGCTTGATAAAAAGACCCCTAAATGCACTCTAACAAATGCTTGTCCCTAGCCAGCATATAAGTGCTCACAATTACATCAGAGCAGGTATATTTGTTTATTTACAGCACTTGATTTACTGCAAATGATCCCTGAGGTGACTATGCAGTTTACAATTTCTGTTACAGGTACTTTGCAATATCCCTAACGAGCTCACAATCTAAGTTGTATACGTTGTATCACGGGGCGATGGAGGGCTAAGTGGCTTGCCCAGGGTCACACAGAGCTGCAGAGGGAATTGAACCCAGTTCCCCAGGATCTCAACCCACTGCTGACCATCAGGCAGCAGCCGGAATGGAACCTGGTTACCCTGCACTAATCATTAGGCCACTGCTCCATTATGTGTGCACCTACTTTCCCTGGGGTGATTTTATGTTTCCTTTATAAAACAGATGCAACATTCATGCCTAGACACCCTGTTATAGAAGTACCGTCAATAAAATGTTCCCACATCTGATTCTCCGGTCATTGTGACATTGTACTTGCAACAAAAGTGAATGCAGCTTCAAATCGTCTGGGAATCTGAATGACTTCTGCTGCTTTTAATCTTAAGAAATCCCATCTATTTTCAGAGTAAATAGTTGCTGCCCTGGACTAATCTTCTTCCTGTCTCTAGTTTGTTCACAGTTCTCCAAGGGTGTCTATGCCATCTTCGGATTTTATGACCGAAAGACCGTCAACATGCTCACATCATTCTGTGGTGCACTTCATGTCTGCTTCATCACCCCCAGCTTCCCTGTAGATACTTCCAATCAATTTGTCCTTCAGCTGCGTCCTGAGCTGCAGGATGCTCTTATTAGTGTCATTGAGCATTACAAATGGAAGAAGTTTGTGTACATCTACGATGCTGACCGAGGTAAGGTACCACAAAACTTGAGTACATTATTTAATAAATGTGTTTTTTTAATGTATATAATTTTATGTGTGATTGCCATCTAGGTGAGACCCTTGATTAACTGTTTTGAAGTCACAGCAGGTACACCAAAGACAGCAGTTGGGTATTACTTACTCTGCCTTGCTGATTTATCTCATTTTTGTTCAAGAAAGGGCCAATTAGGGACCTCAAATTAAACCATATGAAACCCTTGACCACTGTCCTGACTGTTGGTGAAGGTACAAATAAAATAGTTAGTATGATCTCTGTTTTGAGATGTGGACTCCTATCCTGTTTTGCATGGGCCTTCAAGGAATTTTGGTTGCTTCGTTGAACCGAATTCTAGCATGTAGTCCAAAGATGAAGAGAATTGTTTCTATTGAATTGATCACTACAATCCAATTTCTTTAACCCCTGTCCTCTAACAATGTTGTCTAGGGTGGAGGGTGTGAAAACTGTAGTCTTTCTTCTCTCAAGACAGTGTGAAGACGAAATAGTCAAGAAACCCAATACAATTTGACATAGTTTCTGAATATTTTGAGAGTATATTCATCCCTCCCAATATGGTGGTTCACCCACCAATACCTAGGAAGAAATAAATCACCCAAGGCTGCATCAGTTAGGAATTTATTTAGCTACCTTATTTCTTATCAAGTATTTGTACAATTAGCAGATCAGTGATATCTCACTGGGAGTACAGAACATTGCTACACAAAATTACCTCTATTTCTGAGATTCCAAAGAATATACATGCAACATGTACAATCAGTTGTTTATGGGAATACAGTACCACAGCTACACATAGGTGTTCTCTGTGTCTGAGTCTCTAATGTTTCATTTACCAGCCAAAGCCAATTAATGGATATAAAAGACTCAAGGCTACTTATGAGGAAACAATAGGATTATTTGCCAATTCAGATACAATTGATTGGTTTCTCATGCGAGTGCAGCCCTGCTTGCACAAAGGTGCTGGTTGTGACTGTCTCACTCCAAAGAAATAGGAAGTTCACTCATTTTTTATATGCACATTTAGGATACAGACAAAATGACAGTAACACACCTTATTGGATATAATATATTGTAGTCACCACTTTAGTGACCATATATGGTACCATTTACCCAGTGCTTTTTTTGTAGAAAAAAAGGTGCCGGTACTCATTATGGGCGGGGTCACCACATATGGCTCCACCCCTATGATAGCCACACCCACATTAACCACACCCCCTATACCAGCCATGGCGCATATAAACAGACATCATTGAAAATATTATAGTACTATAGGAGAAAAAAATAACGTGATTTTTTTTCATGATAAATAATCTCTGTAAGCTCTTACAGCTCCAGTATACCCAGTGCAAAATAAGACAGCCAATGTAAATTCTCAAATTGGACATATTACAAACACTAAAATGAAAATAAAATTATTTTTTTCTACCTTTGTTGTCTGGTGACTGTTTTTCTTTCCATATTGGTCCCAGTCTGTGATTCTCCTTTTCTTTGTTTTCGCTTAACTCTTCTGTGCAATTTGTCATTTTTGTCTCCTTTTTCTTTGCTTTCTTCAATATTTTTCAGGCTCTCTCTCTGTCCACATTTAATTCATTCTTACTATCCATTCTTTAATTTCCTTCATCCACCTGTGGCTTTTCATCTTTTCCTCACCCTTGTTCTCCCCATGCCCCTTCCTCTTATTCTCCAGTCTTTCTCTATTCCCCTTTTCCATCCAGCAGCTCTGCTTTCTCTCCCCATCCTTCCAGTGTCTCCCCAATTTCTTTCTGCATTCTTCCATCCAGCGTCTTCCCTCTTTCTCTCCCCATCCTTCCGTTTTCCCTCTCTCTCTCCCCATCCTTCCATCTGTTTTTCCCCCTCTCTCTCCCCATCCTTCCATCTGTTTTTCCCCCTCTCTCTCCCCATCCTTCCATCTGTTTTCCCTCTCTCTCCCCATCCTTCCATCTGTTTTTCCCTCTCTCCCCAATCCTTCCATCTGTGTTTTCCCTCTCTCTCCCCATCCTTCCATCTATTTTTCCCCTCTCTCCCCATCCTTTCATCTGTTTTCCCCTCTCCCCAATCCTTCCATCTGTTTTTCCCCTCTCTCCCCAATCCTTCCATCTGTTTTTCCCTCTCTCTCCCCATCCTTCCCTCTGTTGGTTTCCCTCTCTCTCCCCAATCCTTCCCTCTGTTGGTTTCCCTCTCTCCCCAATCCTTCCCTCTGTTGGTTTCCCTCTCTCCCCAATCCTTCCCTCTGTTGGTTTCCCTCTTTCTCTCTCTCCCCAATCCTTCCCTCTGTTGGTTTCCCTCTCTCCCCAATCCTTCCCTCTGTTGGTTTCCCTCTTTCTCTCTCTCCCCAATCCTTCCCTCTGTTGGTTTCCCTCTTTCTCTCTCTCCCCAATCCTTCCCTCTGTTGGTTTCCCTCTTTCCCTCTCTCCCCAATCCTTCCCTCTGTTGGTTTCCCTCTTTCCCTCTCTCCCCAATCCTTCCCTCTGTTGGTTTCCCTCTCTTCCCAATCCTTCCCTCTGTTGGTTTCCCTCATTTTCTCTCTCCCCAATCCTTCCCTCTGTTGGTTTCCTTCTCTCCCCAATCCTTCCCTCTGTTGGTTTCCCTCTTTCCCCAATCCTTCCCTCTGTTGGTTTCCCTCTCTCCCCAATCCTTCCCTCTGTTGGTTTCCCTCTTTCCCTCTCTCCCCAATCCTTCCCTCTGTTGGTTTCCCTCTTTCCCTCTCTCCCCAATCCTTCCCTCTGTTGGTTTCCCTCTTTCCCTCTCTCCCCAATCCTTCCGTCTGTTGGTTTCCCTCTTTCCCTCTCTCCCCAATCCTTCCCTCTGTTGGTTTCCCTCTTTCCCTCTCTCCCCAATCCTTCCCTCTGTTGGTTTCCCTCTCTCCCCAATCCTTCCCTCTGTTGGTTTCCCTCTCTCCCCAATCCTTCCCTCTGTTGCTTTCCGTCTTTCCCTCTCTCCCCAATCCTTCCCTCTGTTGGTTTCCCTCTTTCCCTCTCTCCCCAATCCTTCCCTCTGTTGGTTTCCCTCTTTCTCTCTCTCTCCCCAATCCTTCCCTCTGTTGGTTTCCCTCTTTCCCTCCCCAATCCTTCCCCCCCCCCCCCCCCGCGACACTCCGGGCGAGTCCTGCACTTAGGTTTTTTTTTTTTTAAGACTCAGAATGTGCGAACGATGCAGCCGGCAGCGATTGAAAGAGGTTGTCTGGGCTGGCATCTGCGTCGGAGCTTCCCTCACCCTCTGCGAGTCCTGCCTTCATTGTTACAACTTCCTGTTTCGCGGGACTCACAGAGGGTGAGGGAAGCTCCGACGCAGACGCCAGCCCAGACAGCCTCTTTCAATCGCTGCCGGCTGCATCGTTCGCACGTTCTGAGTCTTAAAAAAAAAAAAACTAAGTGCAGGACTCGCCCGGAGTGTCGCGGGGGGGGGGGGGGCAAAAAAAGGTGCCAGTACGCCGTACCGTTGCGTACCGGCACAAAAAAAGCACTGCATTTACCGTACGTGCTTGGCTTTTTTCAGCATTGATCGGAAAGCTTGGTCATCTTCTTGCGAGACCACTCAGTTCTACATTTCTGACCATATTTTCCTGGGTGTAACTGACTATGCCCTGTTGGTAGACCGCACCATCCTGTTATTGAGGTTTTTGCACCCTAGCCCCTTCCTCATTTTGCTGCATGGTATGTCCCAACAGCTCAGGAGCTTTACTGGAACTTCCAGGGTTTAAATTACAGTTACAGGCCTGTAAGCTTTTCTGCCATTTTTAGATCCTGAACCAAAGTAAGGCTTTTCCAAAGCTCTTAGTTATAATAATAATATACATTTCTGATAAAATAGCATGCTCATGGATATTCAGTCAACATCTGGCCCTACTCAAGCCTTTAATACATGTGGTAACTGACTATCCACTCAGCATCTGGACTACCTTGCCACACACTTTGTAACTAAGACCAGTCCTACATATCATATTCAACTATAAATATAATTTGCTTTTAATTTAGCCACCTATCTGTTTATCCTAACAATTTTGTTGTACTCATCTTTCTATGTGTCTGTCCCCTTCTATAAGAAGATGCCTAAGCGTAAGCACCATTTGCACACGTAAATTTATAGAACACTTTCACTTACATAAGTGAATGTACACTTGCACATGTGTTAGTTGAGCGTTCAGTTCTGTTCTATAATGAACACTCACAAAGGGCCAGATTCTATAAGTACAAAAGTATTACCACACTGGGAAAGTCCAAAGGTCCATCAAGTCCAGCATCCTGTTTCCAACAGTGGTCAATCCAGGTCACAAATACCTGGCAAGATCCTCAAAAAGTTCAATACATTTTATGCTGCTTATCCCAGAAATAAGCAGTGGAGGTTTTTCCTCAAGTCATTTTAATAATGGTCTATGGACTTTTCCTTTAGGAAGCCGTCCAAACCTTTTTTAAACCCCACTAAGCTATCTGCCTTTACCACATTCTCTGGCAATGAATTCCAGAGTTTAATTACACGTTAATTGAAGAAATATTTTCTCTGATTCATTTTAAATTTACTACTTTGTAGCTTCATCGCATACCCCCTAGTACTAGTATTTTTGGAAAGAGTAAACAAATGATTCACATCTACCCGCTCCACCTGTCAAGCTGTATCTGCTGTACACCACCACCATGGGTGAATCTCTTCATAAAGGCAGTTTATAATAAATCCTAATAAATAAAATAAATAACCAAACATCTCCACACTTGTGGAATATGTGCTCAGCTTCAGACAGATTGTCACCCCCTAGGCAGCAGACTAATGTCTTCATTTCAACAGCAGCTCTTTGTGCTACTGAGCGTAAAGACAGAGTCTGTTTTCCTGTTTGTGCCACCTTCTCTTTGAGACTCAACCATCTGCAATTAACATAATCTGTCCACTTGTTTGGTAGATTCATAGGTGGCACCACCCAGAGAAAACAAATTGTAGGAGAGAATGAATATTCATGCTTCCTTTATACAAATTGTACTTTGCCCTGAGCTAATTAATTTAGACGAGCTGACAAAAAATATATGTAAATAAATAAAAAGTGTGGACAGAAAGAAGAGTCAGCAACTGAACAAAATAGTTTTTTTAATATGAAGATTTCAAGAAACGAAAAATAAAAATATCTGGGCAAGCGGTATTCTGTAATATCACAGTTCACTCCTAGGAATGCATTGAACCATTCTGGGTTTTAAGATATCCTTAGTGACTACACACGAAATAGATTTGTACACAAGGGATATACAATATATGCAATTTATGTCTCTCACATTCCTTATGTCACTCTGGAAACAGATCAGTTAGATATGCCTCCAGGAATGGGCTGGGGAACGCTGCTCTATTCTAGCTGTCTTAATACCAAAATTCTGCTCTCTATTTGTAAACCAGCTTACCTCCAGTACCTTTCTGCCCTGGAATTCAATACTACATATCCTAGGATACTTTTCACCAGAAGGAGAGGTCAGCAGCTTGCATGCAGCACTGGAGAATGACTAAGATGAGTGTTAGCTTTAAGCAAACCTCACCTCTGGCCATAACGTAGTGATTCAGGCTTATACTGAAGAGGCTCCCAGCATTTTAAAGTAAACAAATGAAAAAAATCTGTTTCCCCGGATTCTATATATGGCTCCCAAAATTGGGTGAAATATTTAGGTGCTAATATGCCAATAATTGGGTGCTAATCCAATCGTATTCTGTAACAGCGCATGCAATTTAATTGACTTAACAAGCCAATCAGCATTTTTAACAGCACTTAACAAGCAATAATGAGCACTAATTGGCAATAATTAGAATTTACACGCACAACGCCACGTTTTCCTTGGAGTAAATGGATGCGCATAGTTCTAAGCACAGGGATATCAACTAAGCGTATTCTATATACCATGCCTAAATCTAGGCGCCGCTTATAGAATATGCTTAACCCTAGAACGCATATTGGGGGCCTTTTAGGCCCCCATGCTTACATTTTTGCTATTATCTGCAAAATTACTTTAGTTAGAATTTTGAAACTCAAGGTATTACTCAAGTATGTCATTGTTGATAATATCCAGTTGTTCATATAATTTTTTTTCATATGCATTATGGTGTAACAATGCTTGTTTGGTGAAAACTACATCTGTACGAATTGGGGGCCTTTTAGGCCCCCGCTGTTTTTATCATGTTCTCAGAAGTGTTTGTGTCTCAAGTTACTTTATTTGTACTCAGTAATGCTGGTGGAGGGGCCAGGGTGTGGATAATAACATGTGAGGATGTCATGTGATTTTTGGAGGGAGTGATAAGGCCATGACATCACCTCAGGTCCTCTGAACACTGAGGACAGTATACACTGTGAGCTAATTGCTGAAGGACCTGTGATAAGATAAGCTGTTGAGAGGAAATCTGTTTCATTTTCTAACATCTAGTCAGCAATGGCACAGTCTTCCTCCAAGTGTCTGACTGACCAAGAGATTGAAGCGATTATGTTTCAAAGCGATGATGAAAGTGAACTATCTTTGTCTGATGAAGAATATCTGCCACCAGCTAATCAAACATCCTCATCCAGTGATTCTTCTGATGATGAAGAAGTGAATCTAGTGGATCCTCAAGAAGTGATAAGTAGAACATCCAAAACGAATGTTTTTTGGGACAGTAATCCTACATTAGTCGGACGTACTCCAATACACAATATTGTGAGACAGGCTCAAGGAGCTGTGGGAAGTCCCAGTTACTTTACCCCTAAAGATGTATTCTGTACTTATTTTTCTGACAATATTGCAGAAGAGGTCCTATTATGTTCAAACCTAGAAGGAAGACGTATCGCTTCAGCAAAAAATAAGTCCTGGAAAATATCTCAAAAGAGGAACTTTATGCATATATTGGACTTTTCCTGCTGGCAGGGAGTCAAAAATCGTATGATGTCCCAATACGAGAATTATTTCTGGACCCACTTTCTGATCCACACTATAAGGCGACAATGTCAGTGGGCAGATATGAGGAAATTAGAAGGATCATTCGCTTTGATGATAAGCGAACTCGTGCAGCGAGGTTTGAAACAGACAAATTAGCCCCTATCAGTTATATCTGGAACATATTTATCAAAAATTGCACAAAACTTTACAATCCTAGTACTAATGTTACTGTAGATGAGCAACTTGTACCGTTCAGAGGACGCTGCAAATTCATACAATACATGCCCAGCAAGCCAGCCAAGTACGGTATAAAAATCTTCTGGATGTGTGATTCTGCAAATTATTATGGTATAAATGGCGTAATCTACTGTGGCAAAGAGGTTGGTGCACCAGTACAGAAGGATCTGGGGTCTGAAATAGTCAAAACTCTTGCTGTTCCAATATTCAATTCAGGTAGAAACATCACCATGGACAATTATTTCACCAATGTTGAACTAGGCAATTTTCTGCTTGCAAAAGCTATTACACTTGTTGGTACTATAAAGCAAAACAGACGAGAAATTCCAGCAGCACTCAAACACAATCGTCAGCGAGCACTTTATGAGAGTGTCTTTGGATTCAATAACAAAGCGACTTTGGTATCTTACAAGGCAAAGAAGGAGAAATCTGTAATTTTACTCAGTACCATGCATCACGATTGCAGTGTTGACAGCAATAACCAAAAATTGAAACCAGAAATCATCCTGCATTACAATGCAACAAAAGGAGGTGTAGATAAAATGGATGAGATGGTGGGAGAATATTCGTGTAAGAGGCAAACAAAACGATGGCCTGTAGTACTATTTTCAAATATGCTTGATGTAGCAGCCCTAAATTCATTCATTATTTATACAGAAACTCATCCTGAATTTCATGCACAGAGGAAGGACAGGAGACGCTTATTCTTGAAGGACCTTTGTCATGAACTTGTAATACCTCACATGATAGAGCGAAGCGACTTGAAATGCTTGCCAAAGAAAACTAAAGAAGCAATGAAACGGTGTGGCGTACAGTTTCAGATTACTCCAGAGCCAGGAGAATGAAAACGAAAGCGTTGTTTCATGTGTCCAAGAAACATAGAGAGGAAAACTGAGCGATATTGTTCCACTTGTAAGGAAACTGTTTGCAAAGAACACTCTTCTGAAAAAATAACATGTCAGAATTGTTTGGAAGACTAATATAATAGAAAAGAAAGTTAGAATAAAAATGTAGCTGCAGCTAGTTTGCTATAGATTTCTATGCATTTTTGTGTGTTTTCATGTCTTTGCGTGAAATTTGGGAAAAAAAAGATTTTTTGGTGTTTTCTGTGGAAAAATTATAATTAAAATGTTGTCCACTATTCATATTTTATTGAGCAATTTTGAAATAAACTTATGAAAGTTATTTAAGTGTGTTTTTCTACATTATGTGCATGGGGGCCTAAAAGGCCCCCATGACGTTAATATGTATATTTTTAACGTCATGCGTTCTAGGGTTAAGCAGAAATTTGTTACACAAGGAGTTTTCTGGCATCATATGTAGAATCTAGCCCATTGCGCGGGTCAGGGACGTTCCTAAAGTTTGCATGCAGGGATATGCACTGTGAATTGGTAGCTGGGAATTACACTTGGTTTCAGCAGTGTAAGTCCTGGATTTCAAATCTGGGCGCTGAAGTTGGGTCTCAGTGCTATTCTATAATGGACACTCATCCATGGGCACCCATTATAGAACAGCATTGAGTGCCGAATTTTGAATGGAGAGCAAAATGATGGAGGTTAGAGTGGGGAAAGGCGGAACATAAAGTTTAAGCAGTTGGGGAGTCAAAAACCTGAGAGAACAGATGGGACTTAAGATATTTTTTGAATGCAGCAAGGGAAGGTTGGTTCTTAATATGGAGGGGTAGTGAATTCCAGAGCTGAAAGCTGTTTCCATGAAGATGGTCAGGCGCAATGTGGAGGGAGATGGACTAACATAATATTCTTTCCATTACTGAGCACATTTCAGTGCTTGTGAGTTAGCCTTAGTGAGATCTCACATTGTGCAGAGGTCATGCTCAGCCAATGTGTAGACCAAAACGTCTGCCTTAGACCACAATTGTAGCTCTCAGGTCTAGTAGAGTATCCTCATTTGGTCATGTTGGATTTTGATCTGATGATGGGCATAGAATGATCTAAAGTAGTGGTTCTCGAACCTGTCTTGGGGGTCTACCAGTCAGCTGGGTTTTCAGGAATTCCCAAATAAATATGCATGAGAGAGATTTGCATATCATGGAGGTGACCGGCATGTAAATCTCTCATATTCATTAGGGTTATTCTGAAAACCCAACTGGCCAGTGGTCCCCTAGGAGAGGTTTGAGAATCACTGATATTAATCTTCCAGGTTATCCCAAAATATGCACTGTTTTCAAAAGAAATTTGTGAATATTCACTAGCTTCTGTAAAGACTAAACCAGTTTTTTTGGCTTTCAAAACCTGAACATTGGCACTCATAGCACCCAGAAACCCTATAAGTTGTTGTTGTTTTTTTCCTCCCTTCTCAAAAGGCTTGTCAGTTCTGCAGAAGGTGCTGGACACTGCTGCCGAGAAGAACTGGCAGGTCACAGCAGTGAATATCATGACGACCACAGAAGAGGGCTACCGATTGCTCTTTCAGGACTTAGACAAGAGCAAAGATCGCCAGGTGGTCATTGACTGTGAATCAGAGAGACTGAATGCTATCCTCAACCAGGTAGTAGTAAAACTCTACATCTCATTTATTTAACATATATGACATCTAGTATTTCAGAAATTAATGGTAATTTTAGGAACTTAGGGATCCTTTTACTAAAATGCATTAGATATTGCACTTACTGTGGCTTAACACCAATGTAGTACCTAGCTTGTTTGCCACCTGGGGGGTCACCACTGTGCCCCCCATAGGACGTCAAACCCCTGAGGCACTTCATCCCCACCACCCTTCCTCCTAGCAAGGGGGTGCACAGAACAGTTACACGGCTTTAGGCTCTGCTGGTCCCCTGACCCAGAACAGGAAGTAACGTCAGAGGGGGCAGGGGACCGGTGAAGCCAACAGCTGTGTGACTGCTCCATGCACCCCCTTGTTGCCTGCACCCAGAGCAGACCGCCCCCACCACCCCACCCTTAATATGCTACTACTTAACACAGAAAATGAATGTGTGGTAGCTGCAAATCTGATGTGGCAATTCTTGGGAGCATGCCCGGCATTTTCCATTGCAGGTCACATGTTAACAATTTCATTAGTGCACGGTAATTTAGGAGGAGGTAAGTGGTCTGTCGCTGACCATGCATTATACGGGTAGCATGCGGTAAGTTCAGTGTATTAATTGCTACACACATTCTCTATCTATGCCCAACCTGGTTCCACCCCTAACATAAAAGTTTCTGGAAGTGCAATTTAGTGTATGGTGACCTTAAAAATACCACAAAAATAGTGCATTTGTGCGATGGCTGTTACCTCACGCTAAACTGCAAAATAAGAGCTTAACATACTTCAGTAAAAAGGGCCTCTTTGATAAGGACTCAGAATTTTATAATTATTTGCTTCACATTATTCTGACAAAAAATTTCCATCATGGAAATTTACAATTCTACTTAATACTACCAGTAACATAAAAATCATAACCACATGATATGGGCTATCAATATTCTAAGGGCAACTTCTGAAATACCACCAGAGGGTCGTATAATCTTTTTATTTTTTTTTTTCACATTCCAGCAACATGTAAATCTTTCCAACATTTCCGCATGTTTGAAATAGTATTACTGTAATGATATGGTATAAAATGAGGTAAGGAAAGCTTTCATTATAGCAACATCAGATGACGGTATGCCAAACTGTTTCAATGATCAGAGGAATATTGTTCAGCAGCGTGCCAAATCTATAATATTAATATAGAAACACAACATTTTAATGGGATAATACATAACAGTAACGTGCCAAAATCATGGTACTATTGTCAAGCATCATCTGATTCAAAGAAACAGATTTCAAAAAGCTTCTTAAACTTGCTTTACAGCATACAAAAGCTTTAATGCTCTGGATATGATCTTTCCGGTGACTGTGCTTTCAAAATGTGTTCATCTGTAGAGGTGGATTCTCTGGGTAGCAATTTACAATTCATTTGGGTGCTCACAGCTACTCAATCAAATCATAATCTTAGATAGGCAAAAGGATAAGAGATGTGCAAAAAAAAAAACTGTGACAGAAGTAGAAAAGGCAAAGAAATTAGACTCTAGTTTTGGTTATTTAAGTAAGGGGCCCTTTTGTTAGTGCCTGTGGCAAAGTGGCCTTAGCACATCCTTGCGCAAGTTTTTCCTGTGCGCTAAGGCCATTTTTGCCATCGCCATTAATCCCCAGGTTCTATATATCGAGCTGAGAGATCTGCACGGACATCGAAGTGTATTCTATAACAATACGCATAACCTAATTGGTTAACGAGATAATCAACGCTGATAATTGGATGTTAACAAGTAATTAGCACTAATTGGCATTAATGAGACTTTACGTACACTACTTCCTAAATGCATTCGGTAATGTAGTTTGTGCAAATTCTAATGTGTGCTGCCAAAAAGGGGGCGTGGAATGAGCGGGTCATGGGCATTCTGAAAATCTATGTGCAGGGTTATAGAATACACCTGCTTCACACCTAACTTGGCATAAATGGTTACATCTAGAGTTAAAAACAAAAATCCACTACTTATCTGGTAAAACAGATCAAATGTAACATCCAAAACCAAGAGAAAGTACCAGATATATAGTAATATAGGACCCCTTTTACTAAGCAGTGGTAAGCCCAATGTGGGCTTACCGCTCGCTAAACAGGAAGTACTGCCAGGCTACTGCAGCAGCCTGGTGGTACTTCCCACCCCTAACACACCGTCATATCCGGTGCTACACAAATATGTTTATTTTTGTAGCGCCAGAGTGTACCTGGCGGTAATTGGACAGTGCTGCGTGTTGCCTGGTTACCACCAGGTTAGCACGGAAGCCCTTACTGCCACCTCAATGGGTGGCAGTAAGGGCTCCCCCCCCCCCCCCCCCCCCCCCAAATGGCTACATGGCAAGTGCTTTACTTGCTGCACAGCCATTTTCTGCAGGGAAAGAGAGACTTCTTTTTTACCCACTGCGGTAAAAGGGGGCCTCGGTGCACGTGAAAAACACGCGTCAACACCATCGCAGGCCTCTTTTTGCTGCAGCTTGGTAAAAGTGGCCCATAGTAAGGAGGAGTGCCTCAGAAATGTATACACCCACATGGTAGTCACTGAAGACCACTAATGGGTGAAACATTGCACTTCATTCATTGGGCCACTCGTTCACAGTGATAATTTTTATGTGCAATAATGTGCCTCACTAATAACAGACAAAGCCAGCATAGAAAAATAACTTAATAGAAAATTTTGGATTTTTGGATGACGAGCTAAACCCTTAACCCGAGTCCCTGAAGAAAATTTGTTTGAAAACCACGGGCGTTCCATCATATTTACAGCAGGGGCGTAGCCAGACTTCGGCGGGAAGGGAGTCCAGAGCCCGAGGTGAGGGGGCACATTTTAGCCCCCCCCCCCCCCGGCACCGCCACCAAACTTTTGCCCCTGACGACCCTCTGGACCCCCCTCCCACCGCCAACCCGCCGTCACCTACCTTTGCTGTCGGGGGACCCCAACCCCCGCCAGCCGAGATCCTCTTCTTTCCACAAAAGGCTTCCTTCTGTTTCTGACATCCTGCATGTTGTACATGTAGGACATCAGACTCACAGAAAGAAGCCTTTCAGATCAGCTGGTCTGCTAGGCTTCGTTCTGTGAGTCTGACGTCCTGCACAAATCTACGGGGGCCCAGGACCCCTCCCCCTCCCAGGCCCCACGTAGCTACACCACTGATTTACAGGGAAGTACAGTCTTCTCTGCATGACATTCACGTGGTATTATCATCGGAGCCCTTAGCGCTTGGTTTTAAGACCAGCGCAGGGCTCACAAGATAAGTCAAGTTTTCTATTATCGTTAGTTATTTTTCTATGCTGGCTTTCATTTTCATTATTAGTACAAGTGAGGCACAGTATTGCACATAAAAATTACCACTGTGAGTGAGCGGCCCAATGAATGAAGTGCAATGTTTCACCCATTAGTGATCTTCAGTGACTACCACGTGGGTGTATAAATTTCTGAGGCACTCCTCCATACGTTATTACTATATCTGGTACTTTCTCCTGGTTTTTGGATGTTACATGCACCTAGTTAGGCACTGTTATTCTATAAACCCCCTAGGCATATTCTTTAAATCATTCCTAGATTTAGGCACAGATTATAGAATATGCTTAGACGGAAAGCTTTTGGCGCCAATTTTTCAGGCTCCATAAAAAGACTCTAGTCCTAAATGGTCAATTTTCCATTTCTGTATTAATGACTATGTGCTAATGTTGCCATTAGCTCTCGCCATTAAAAATAAATATGGCTTGAGCACTTCATGCCACCCATTTGTAGGCGGTAAGGTGTCCGCGGTAATCCTAATGTGGATTTTCTAACATGGGTAGTGCAGGAATGCCCACTCTTCAGTCCCCTGACATGTCCCCTACAAAAAAAAATATAATAATTTTTAGCATGGTGGATTAGTGCACTCTAATTTGGGCAGTTACCGTAGGACGCCTGAGCACATCCCGTGGTACGCCTATTTTGAGCTGCGTCAGTCACAGCGTGGAGGGGCATAATTGAACAGGGCGCCCAAGTTTTCCTGAGGCATCTTCACAGGACGTCCCCACGAAGGGGCGGTGAAACCCGTATTATCGAACAAGATGGGTGCCATCTTTCGTTTCGATAATACGTCCCTGCGGACGCCCCAAATCTCAACATTTAGGTGGACCTTAGAGATAGTTGACATAAATGTTGAGATGGCTTGACCTTAGAGATGGTCGTCCCCGTTTTCGGCGATATGAAAACCGAGTACACCCAGTCTCAAAACTACAAAATCCAACTTATTTGGTCATGGGAGGCGCCAGCATTCGTAGTGCACTGGTTCCCCTGACATGCCAGGACACCAACCGGGCACCCTAGGGGCACTGCAGTGGACTAACTGATGCACTAAGTGAACGGAAAAAGCCCTTCCCTTACCAATCCGTTAGCGATTCGGAAAGGAACGGGCATGCATGAAGGAAATCGCATGCAAATGAGCTGCTCACTGTTAGCTCATTTGCACACGATTTCCTTCCTAAGGAGGAAAAGCCAGGCAGAGCAGCCAAGTGTTATTTGTGGCTGCTCTGCGCATGCCAAAGACGGCTTAATACACGCAGACAAGCTGCGTGTATAATAGCCGTCTACAACCTTTAAAAAACACAAGTCCAGGTGAAAACATCCAAGTGCTCATCAGGGATGTCTTTTTTTTTTTTAGTATGGGTGAAGAACGTCCAAGTGTTAGGTGCCTTCGCTAAGTCTCCGCTGACACACACACATCTCCCCCCCCCCCCCCCCCCCCCCCCCCCCCCCCCCAGGGACCTGTATACTGCTGCGAAGGACCTGAGTATGATATTTGAGGCTGGTAAAAAAAAAGGTTTTAAAGTTGTTTTTTTCAGGGTGGGAGGGTGTTAGTCACCACTGGAGAAGTCAGGGGATGTCATCCCCAATTCCCTCCGGTGGTCATCTGGTCAGTTCGGGCACCCTTTTGAGGCTTGGTCGTAAGAAAAAACGGACCAAGTAAAGTCGGCCAAGTGCTCGTCAAGGACGCCCTTCTTTTTTCCATTATTGCTGGAGGACGCCCATCTGTTAGGCACACCCCAGCCTCGCCTTCGAAACGCCTCCGACACGCCCCCAGGAACTTTGGTCGTCCCTGCGACGGGAAGCAGTTGGGGACGCTCAAAATCGGCTTTCGATTATGCCGATTTGGGCGACCCTGAGAGAAGAACGCCCATCTTCCAATTTGTGTCGAAAGATGGGCGCCCTTCTCTTTCGAAAATAAGCCTGATTGGCACCTAACACAACTTGGTAAAAGCACCCCTAAAACATGGGGGAAGGAGTTGGCTGATTGATTGTATTTGGATGGTAAAGAACTAACAAGCAAAATAAAATTGGCTTGCTTAACAAGCAATGTCCTTCAATTGGTCAGATTTCTCTTGCTAGAAGCCGATCTATATCATCGTAATGTGGACAGGAATAACTGATCAAACAAAATAGGTGAATTTGGTCGGGGGGGGGGGGGAGTTCCCATCACTTAATATTTTGCTATGTAAAAAGAATGATGCCTTCACAATTAACCTTTATAGAAGACAATTCTCCACTAAGTTCATCCTAAGGCAACAGTTACTGATGCCATGCTGTTTTATAATTACTATATTTTTGGTCACAGAAAAAAGGGGCAGGATGCAAGGTAGAAGTGGTATGGTTGAACTTTGTGTAATTACATTCCTTTGATTATCAAAGAGTGTGGGTACCTGCTTTTTTTTTTTAATGAATATTAAGGAGGTTGTTTTAGAAGCATCTACAAGTGACCTCTTTAAAATACTCACTTCCCAGTATATTCAGATAAGGTCTTATCATGATTTTATTGTTGCACTAATTCATTCCCTCGCTTTTGGATACTTTTTTGTTATTGTTTGATGCTTTGATTTTTATTATTATTATTATTATTATTTTGCATTGGTTTTGGTCATTTTATTGTAAACTGCTTTGATGGAGTTTTCAAAGGGTGTTATATCAAATCTCTGCAATTGAAGAAATAGTGTCATGTACATGTGTAGATGGTCAGTACCTATGTGGCTCATTTTCAAAAATGTCCAAAAAGTGGCATAAATCTGCATTTAGACTTTTTTCTCACATAAACGTCCAAATTGGTATTTTTGAGACCAATTTTTAGATGTTTGTCTATAAAATCTGTCAGAAGTGCATTCAAATCACAAGGGGGCATGTTAAGGGTGGGATCTGGCCATTCCTAACACATGGACATTTTTCTGCCATAATGGGACAAAACAAAAACATCCAGGGCTATAAGTTGGACAGTTTGGTCTAGACCTGTTTTATTAATAAATAAGCAACAAAAAAGTGCCCTAAATGACCAGAAGACCACTACAGGAATCAAAGAATGACACCCCCTTACTCTTTCAGTGGTCACTTACCCCTTCCAACTTCGCAAAGATGTAAATGAAACAGTACATACCAGCTTCAGATGATATGGCTAGTCCTATTAGAGTAACAAGCAGGTTCCTGGAATAGCCTAATGGTTGGTGCAGTGCACTGTAGAGAAGGTGGCTCAGGCCCATAATCCACTCTAACTATTACACTTGTGGTGAAAAGTGTCAGCCCCCCCCCCCCCCCCCCAAAAACAGAAATCCAAAACCTACAGTACCCAGATATAGGTGACACATACAGCCATAAGGGCTATTGTAGTGGTGTATAGTAGGGTAAGGTAGGTTTTTCATGGGTTTTGAGGGGCTCACCATACAATATGAGGAGGTAATGGTGAGATGTGTACCTAGAACTTTTTATGTGATGTGCACTTCAGTGCCTCCTAAGTGTAATCCCACTGCTCTGCTGGGATGCCTCTGTGGCTAATCTACTGGGAAAGCTGGTTTCTCTTATGCCCCAATGGTTTTGATTTTATACGTTTTTCACTTGGACTTTTTTTTTAATGGTTCAAAAAGGTAGACATACTAAGCACAACAACTTCTAAGAAATGGTCAATTTCAAAGATAGATATTTTTCTGATTTGAAAATGGTTATTTTCACTAATTGATTTTTGGATGTTTTCAGAAAAACATCCAAAATTAGATTTGGATGTCATATTGAAAATTCCCCTCCGCCTGTCTTTATAAAATATTATCATAAGCAGCAGAAATTGCAATTACATTGAAGGCACAAACATTTGCAGTTGCTCTCAAGCAGGTGTAAATGTCCACACGTAGATTATTTAAATATGTACATAAATTAGTGTATTTTATAACCTAGATGCATATTGAAAACTCCACCTTGGCTCCGCCCCTGTGCATGCCTACTGGAAAAGTACACACCATCTTGTCATTGCATCTAGCTTTACACTGATTAGAACTTTTTGTAACAGTCTTTTTACATGCATGTGTTGCCATATGAAAATGACTTTATTAAATTACTTCAAAATGTATAAGTGCCAGCACTTATACATTGAAGTTGTGAAATTACCACTGCCGCATATAGCTGTAGCAGCCTACCAAACTCTCTGTCATCGCAGTTGTAGACAGGACATTCTGGATCCCACCTCCTGAAAAAAGATCCAATCAAAATGTAACAGCAGGAGGTGCATTCATAGTGTCCGATCCAATAGGATTCAACCATGAACCTTTAGAGGGAAGTAAGCAGTTAAGCTGCTGTAAGCGTGCAGTAGCGCTTACCGCAGCTTAGTAAAAAAAAAAACAGGGGCCCTTTTACAAAGGCCATGCCTTACACTAATTCAGAACTACCACCGGGCTCCTGGGGCTTACCCGTGCACTACCCAGTTACTGCCGGGTTGGCGCAGGAGCCCTTACCACCTAAATAGGTTGCGGTAAGGGCTACCCCCCGGAAATGGCCATGCGCCAATCCCTGTGATTAGCACAGGGTCATTTCTTTTTTTTAAAAAAATAGCCTTATAACCACTGTGTTAAAAGGGGGCCTCGGCGCACATCAAAAACAAGTGCTGATGCTACTGCAGGCCCCCTTCTACTGTAGCTTGATAAAAGGGGCCCTTAGTTTGGAGTGTGATTATTTCTGAAGAAAAAAAATACATTGGAACTGGAGCATTACCATATAAATTTAGGTAGGCTTCCCTCTCACTTGTCATTACAAAGAGTGATTCAAACTGAGCTGCTGGATTCTCTTTATAATTTTCACATCCACAGGTTGAAGAAATTATTTCTAATGAATCTATGACAAGTCATTAAAAAGTACTAGAAAAATGGAATGTGCTTAAAATGCATATCATGCAAGCTATACAGTGGTGGGTTAAGAACTAGGGGAGCCCAGTTCAAATCCCATGTAGATCTTTGGAGAAGTCACTTAAGGAGGCAGTTCTATAAAGTATAGGTGTATAGAAGGTGCCATTAATTGATCCCTCTCTTTCTCTCTCTCTCAACCCCTGTTCCGGTACAGAAGCTCTCATTTCTCTAAAAGCTCCCACCCCCATTCTACCATTAAACATGGTTTTCTCCCCTCTAGAGGCAGCCGGCAGCATTAATGATTCACATAATGTTGCCTGCACTGTTGCCAGAGCCTTCCCTTTGCCATGTCCTGCCCCTCTGATGTCATTTCCTGTTTCTACAGGGGCTGAACGTGGCAAATGGAAGGCACCGGGAATGGCGCAGGCAGCATTATTGTAAATTGCTAATGCTGCAGGCCACATCTTGAGGGGAGAAAGCCACATTTAAAGTTAGACCACTTTGAGAGAAAGAGGAGCTGTCAAACTGTGTGTGGGGGGGAGGGGAGAGAATTAAAAATGGAGGGGAGGTTGAAAGATGGAGGAACAGGCGTGAGGGGGATGTTAAAAAATAATCCACACCGGGTATCAAATACGCTAGGCACACCACTGTCAAGAAATATATGAATATATTTCTGGCCTATTCAAAACACACCCACAGCATATTACCTTCTGAATAGTATGTGCTCCAGATTTTCACATGTAAATAGCAGCTTTCTAAAATCACAATTTACATGTGCAAGCCTTCTAAAATGACCTCCTTAGTCACTGTAACTACTCCCCTAACAAGGCTCATATATGGTTTTAACCTCCACCTTAACCATATATCATATAGAAATCATTCATATGTTTTTTATGTTTTTTATCGCCTCAGCAGTGCACATGACCAACTTCACTCTTTTATTGGACATTCAATAGCACCCAAATCCTCACTGGCGATAATATTTTATTAAACTGTTTCTTCATTTTAATAAGTAAATGAAGAAAACAGTTTAATAAAATATTATCGCCAGTGAGGATTTGGGTGCTATTGAATGTCCAATAAAAGAGTGAAGTTGGTCATGTGCACTGCTGAGGCGATAAAAAACATAAAAAACATATGAATGATTTCTATATGATATATGGTTAAGGTGGAGGTTAAAACCATATATGAGCCTTGTTAGGGGAGTAGTTACAGTTGAAGGGCTCTTAAAGAGAGAGTTAGTAGTGCCAAGTACGTGCGGCTCCTTAGTCACTGTGTCAGTAGCCTCAGTTGTAATATACTACCTAACTCATTTCTTGCCAGAGCTCATTACGCTATTAGAATATTTGAACATTTCATATCATATGTTAAGTAGTAATGATGCTTAAACTAAAGCAATTATCATCTTTATTCAATCTTGCTCACCTCAGAAAAGTGTCTTCATGGCACACATCCTCTCTTCTTGTGCAGAATCTGTCTTTAGTGTGCCTGTAAACTCTTATCCCCTGTACCCATCTCCATGTATATTCTTCATATCTTATAGTTAGGGTTACCATATTTTGTTCTCAAAAAAGGAGGACATATGCCCCGCCTCCACCACAAACCCCACCATGCCCCTTTCACACCCCACTCTGCCCCCTTTCATGCCCTTGCTCCTCCCCTGTCACATTTTCCCCTCCCCCCTGTCACACACCCCATCACTCCCCCTCCCCGTCACCCCCTCCCCTTACCTTATTACTGCCCTGGTGATCTAGTGACCTCTTCGGGGCAAGAAAGAGCCCCCTCTTTCCTGCCCAGAGCGCTGCCCTGCATGCATCCTTCCTGTTGCTGATCTCGGCAGCCATTTTGAATCGGCGCTGAGATCAGGAACAGGAAGGATGCATGCAGGGCAGCACTCCGGGCAGGAAAGAGGGGGCTCTTTCCTGCCCCGAAGGCAGAAGAGGTCACTAGACCACCAGGGCAGTAGTAAGTAAGGGGAGGGGAGGCTAGCAATCTGCCCATTTGTCCAGATTTCTGGACAAACGGGCAGGCTGGCGACGGCCCGCCCACCAGCCTGCCCGTTTATCCAGAAATCCGGACAAATGGGCAGATTGGCAAAACTCACCCGGTTGCCCGGACATGTCCTCGAAAACAGGACATGCCCGGGTAAATCAGGACATATGGTAACCCTACTTATAGTGAGGCTGAATGTTCAATGGCAGGCCTTTTCTGGTGACCAGCACTGACTATCTGGTTTATTTTTGACCATTTTAAATTTAACCGGTCAAGCCAATATTTAGCGCTAGTCAGTTAAGTTTAACCGGCCAAGCCAATGTTCAGCCTTAGGCCTGCTGTTCGGGTGTCCCGATTTGGCCACCAAATTTAGCTCCCCTTTTACCAAGCTGCGGCAAAAGGTGGCCGGCGCTGGCATCAGCATTTGTTTTACACACGCGCCAAGGTCCCCTTTTACCGCAGCTGGTAAAAGGGAAGGCCTCCCTTTCTTTCAGGAAATGGTCGGGCAGCAAGTAAAGCACTTGCCATGCAGCCATTTTGGGGTGGGAGCCCTTACCGCCACCCATTGAGGTGGCAGTAAGGGCTCCCGCGCTAACCTAGCAGTAACCGGTCAGCACTGCCCGATTACTGCTTGGTACAGTCCAGTGCTACAAAAATACATACATTTTTGTAGCGCTGGAAATGACGGCACGGTAGGGGTGGGAAGTTCTGCTGGGCTACTGCAGTAGCCTGGCGGTACTTCTGTTATAGCGAGCGGTAAGCCCGTGTTGGGCTTACCGCCACTTAGTAAAAGGAGCCCTTAGCTGGCAATGCGCTGAATATTCTTAGCTAGCAGGCTACATTGCACAATATAGCTGGTTAGCAGCTGTGCTGGCTGCGAATATTCAGCAGGAGAAGGCCAGCTATCTTCTGCTGAATATTTGCGGATAGCCAGTTAAGGGGCCCTTTTACTAAGCCGTGTAGGTGCGTACATGCGTCCTACATGCATCAGTTTTAAACTACCACCTGGCTACCACGTAGCCTGTGTGGTAATTTCGTTTTCTATGCACATCAACTAGGTACGCCAGAAAATTTCCAGCATGCAGCGCTAACCGGGTGGTAATCAGCATTGTATGTGTGTAGACCATTACTGCCCGGTTAATGCGTGAGACTTTACTGCTAGGTCAATGGGTGTCGGTAAGGTCTTAGGCCCAAAATGGGCGCGCGCCAATTTTTATTTTGCCACACATCCATTTTCAGCCAAAAAAAAGCTGTTTTTGCAGGCACACTGAAAAATGGACCTGCGCACATCCAATAAATCGTGTCTATACCAGCGCAGCCCATTTTTCGGCGCACTTTATTAAAAGTGCTATTTAACCAGCCAGGAGCCATTCCTGGCCGGTTAAATAGCGCTGAATAATGGAAGGGACTAAGTCCAAATTTTACTTCACTTTAGTAAAAAGGTCCCTAAGGGGTCCTTTGCTAAGGCCTACTAACGAGATGCCCATTTTGTACCAATGTGCTCCTGCACACCGGTTGAAAAATGCTGCTCTAGTGTAAAACTTATCTAAAATATAACATGAAATAGTTTGCTAAAGGAAAGAAAAAATACCATTGTAATGAAGTTGTGCCTCCATAATTTTGGGACTTCTTCCAGTTTTGCTGCTTATTGCTCATCTTTTGCCCCATCTGTCTTCCTGTTCAGCTACCAGAAGAAGTGCAAGAAGAGATTCACACACAGATCTGTGGTCTTCATGCCGAGCTTTGAATTATTTAACTTTGATTTCACAAGGCACAGTGGTTATATAGCATATTAAACAATTTTATTATGAAATAATCGTATTTTTAGAAGATTACAATCCTTGACAAGGATCTTGCTTTAGTAAATGTGGCCTTTTTAATCAACTAGAAATGAACTGGCATACGTAATCCTGATTAGAGTTAATAAGACAACAAGCTGAATTATCTATTACAGTACATGGTATTTCATTTCTAATTAGTTTTTTAAGAACATTTATTGAGCTATAACAGTTTTGCAGCATTGTTTATACCAGATTCTCAGTCCTGTGTTAATTTCCTTTGGAATTTATGGCAAGATAAAATAACAAGAGGAGGAGAGCAGTCACCCAGCTAAAGTAATGGAAGAGGTAGAATAGTGGTTAGAGCATGTATGAGTTCAAATTCTGCTGCTGCCCTTTGCAATCATTGGCAAATCACTTAGGGGCCCTTTTACTAAGCCGCATTGCTGTCTACACGCGCCCAAGGTGCGTCAATTCGGAGTTATGGTCCGGCTACCGTGTTGCCCGGGTGGTAATTTTGTTTTTTATGCTTGTCCACTATGTGCCTTAAAAAGTAATATTTATTTTCCAGCGCATGGCAGAAACCAGGTGGTAATCGTCATTCTATGCGCATAGATGATTACTGCACGGTTAATACGTAAGACCTTACCGCTAAGGTTAAAGCGGTAAGACCTTGCCGCACATCCATTTTCTGCAAAAATTTGTAAAAAGCCTTTTTTTACAGGTGCACTGAAAAATGGATCTGCGTGTGTCCAAAATACGCACCTACACTAGTGAAGCCTATTTTTCAGCGCACCTTAATAAAAGGACCCCTTAACCCTCCACTGCCTCAGATACAAGCATAGAAGTCCTTTTACTAAACTGGAGTAAAATTTATAGTTGCTGTAGCTTAATGTGGGAATATACCACATTGTAGCTGCAAATTTCTGCAGGATTTGTGATGCAGGATATGTGTCTTTATAAACATAGAGGTCTATAAAATAATGATTGGAGTTGAACGGGTAGATGTGAAGCATCTGTTTACGCTTTCCAAAAATACTAGGACTAGGGGGCATGCGATGAAACTACAAAGTAGTAAATTTAAACGAATCAGAGAAATTTGTCTTCACTCAATGTGTAATTAAACTCTAGAATTCGTTGCCAGAGAATGTGGTAAAGTCAGTTAGCTTAGCAGAGTTTTAAAAAAGGTTTGGACGGCTTCCTAAAGGAAAAGTCTATAGACCATTATTAAATTGGATTTGGGGGAAATCCACTATTTCTGGGATAAGCAGTATAGAATGTTTTGCACTTTTTTGGGATCTTGCCAGGTATTTGTGACCTGGATTGGCCACTGTTGGAAACAGGATGCTGGGCTTTATGGACCTTTGGTCTGTCCCAGTATGGCAATACTTATGTACTTATGTAACATAGACCCCAAAAAGGCACCCACTCAGCCTCCCCATCTTTGTGACCTGTTATAAAATTGACCTCTTTATTAGTTTTTTTTCCTCTATGTTATCTTTTGTTATGTTCTTACAGTCTGCTGTGGACTAAATTCTATATATGGCACCAAAAAATATCAGTGCCGAAAAAGTCTATAAAATACGGTTAAACTTAGGCGCAGTTTATAGAATAGCGCTTATGCCCGGGAATCACACCAAACTTTAAGCATGGTGTGGTGCAAATGTCCATGCATAAATTATATGCCGATGCCCTTATTCTATAACTACATTAGTAACTTAAAGGAACACCTCTGATCTGCGCCTGATCCTTTCATTTCCATGCCTCCTTTTTTGACTCATGCGTAAAGTTTAGGTGCAGAACCCATGCCCAAATTTACATGTATACATGTTAATGCTAAAAAGCCAATTATTGATGCTAATTAGCTCGTTATTGAATTAAATTGTGCACATGTCCAAATTTGCACACATACATTTTAGCGCTTTTTATACAATTTGGGGGTTTATCCCCAAATCAGGGTTCGGCGCAGGAATGCATAATAAGAAAACCAATCAAAATCAATGATCAGGATAATGCTCAATGATATAATTGAGGTCTAAACAATGTAGCTCAAACTTGCAAAAGAAGATATTCTCTAAATAAGTAAGATTTGAACATTTTACAAAAATGAAGATAAGTATTAAAAATCGTATTTCCTGCAGTAAAGAATTCCAGGTCTTTATGGACTGAGATAAAAATGAGTTTGAATGGAAGGTCTTAAAGCTCAGACCATTTACCAGAGGGAAACGTAGATGAAGACGCGCTGCGTTACCACTGAAGCTCAATAATCGCCTACAAGAAGACAGAATCTTGGGAGAATATCCCTCTAAAGCTTTGAAAATTAAACAGCATAAAAAATGTTGGGCCTTCAAAAGTAACCAATGAAGGAGTATCAGCAAGGGAGACACATACTATCACATTTCTTTGCTTTTGATAATATGGGCACAAATAAAATATGAAATGCTGCACTTTAGATTTTCAGCTGTTTCAAAAATATGGTAGTCACATTCTCAAACTTAAAACCGTGTAGGACAGGCTGCACAGAAACCTGTGACACATCAGTCAACTTCACTCTGTTAGAGGTACATTTTTACCTGGGGAACAATAACTTTCAATCTGCTCTGAATGTCTCGGCATTGTTATTCCCACTGTGATCTTTTAAACACTGCCTGCAGGCAGTAATGGTGTTACCAGGGCCAGGGGAAGACAGCTGATGCCTATAACATCTAACTATAGTAATGAGGTATCAGTGGAAAGCTTCGGGTTCATATTCTGGCACCGCTGAGCCAACTTTTCATTTTTTTCAAGGTAAATAAAATAAGTAACAATTGTACTTGCAGATAATAAAAGTATGCAATCCAGCTATGAAATAATGTGAGGTATTGCTGAGCATTATTTTGTGACATTTAAGATCTGATTCAGTAAGCTTTATTCCCATGGGGATAATTTTATAGTAGGGTCCTTATGTGAAATATTAAAAGAAAAAACACATAGGGCGATTGAGAGGAGATATGATAGAGGTCTATAAAGTAATGAGTGGAGTTGAACGGTTAGATGTGAAGCGTCTGTTTACGCTTTCCAAAAATACTAGGACTAGGGGGCATGCGATGAAGCTACAAAGTAGTAAATTTAAAACAAATCGGAGAAAGGTTTTCTTCACTCAACGTGTAATTAAACTCTGGAATTCATTGCCAGAGAATGTGGTAAAGGCGGTTAGCTTAGCAAAGTTTTTAAAAGGTTTGGACAGCTTCCTGAAGGAAAAGTCCATAGACCATTATTAAATGGACTTGGGGAAAATCCTCTATTCATTGCCAGAGAATGTGCTAAAGGTGGTTAGCTTAGCGGAGTTTTAAAAAAGGTTTGGACGGCTTCCTGAAGGAAAAGTCCATAGACCATTATTAAATGGACTTGGGAAAAATCCACTATTTCTGGGATAAGCAGTATAGAATGTTTTGTACTTTTTTGAGATCTTGTCAGGTATTTGTGACCTGGAGTGGCCACTGTTGGAAACAGGATGCTGGGCTTGATGGACCTTTAGTCTTTCCCAGTGTGGCAATACTTATGTACTTATATTCAAAGTATTTATGCTCCTGACTTTGTGACTCTTTTACTAAGCTGTGGTATACTACTATCTCACCCTAACCCTACGCACATATATAACCTTCGATACAGATAACAACAATCACACAACCTACAAATCATACATCACTCACATACGCAGAATGCCCGCACAAATAAGCAAAAAAAAACCACGATAAGCTTATAGCCCACGGACACCAACAAAAAATACCAAAAGAAGACTCCAAACCAGCACATCAAGACAACAGACAATTGACAAAAATCACCACAAACCCAAACCCAAGAAAGAAACAACAATTAATACAAATAGGATACACTAACGCCAGATCTATAATCAGATAAACCACTTCGATAACCGACTGGATAACGGCAGATCACCTTGACCTCCTTCTCATCAATGAAACTTGGATACATGACTCTAAAGACCCAATAATCCTAGAGCTTTGTCCATCAGGATACAAAATCACTCATTGGACGAGAGAAGGAAAAAGAGGCGGAGGTATAGCTATAATCTATAAATCCCAATTTACAAGTACAACTACAGCCAAATCGATCCTCCCTCAACTTGAAATAGCCTCAGTCAGAGTTACACACCCTAACCTGCAGGATCAACTAAATATAATCCTATTTTACAGACCCCCGGCTAAGTGGCAAGAAGCACAGTTACACTTCACGGACTTCATATCAAACACTTGTCTATCATCCCAAAATATCATCATAGCAGGAGACATTAACCTCCATCTTGAAGACACAAACTTAAACAATGTACACGAATGCAAGGAATTCCTCCAACTTTGGGAGTTCCACTGGCCTAACATACAGCCCACCCACAAACATGGCCACACACTGGACATCATAATTCACAAATTTTCATCAGACGCGAACCTCACAATCAAAGACACAAAATGGACAATCACACCACGGTCAGATCACTACAAAGCAAATACTTCCCTCCTCTGGAAAACAAAAGAGACACAACAAAAACAGGAGAAAAGAACCTACACTACGAGAGGCAAAATTGACCCTTTAACATTTTGGCAACAAATATATACCGCCAAATGGACAACAACCACAGAATCACCCCAATTCTTACAAGAATGGGACAATAGATGCAGAACAGTTCTAGACAATATAGCTCCGCTCCAAACCAGAACTTCGCACAGGATTAACTCAATCCCATGGTTCAATGAAGAACTGAAAGAACTAAAAACAAAGGTCAGAAGACTAGAAAGAGCATGGAGCAAAAAAAAAGATGAACACACACTTAAAGAGTGGAAACAGTTACAAAGAAAATACAAATACAGCATCAGACATACCAAAAGAACGTATTACAAAACCATAATAGGACCAGATTACAAGGACACACACAAGCTCTTTTCACTCGTAAACAATCTCCTAAACACCACACGGGTCACCTCGAATAGCACAGACACCCCATCGGCAGCCAACCTAGCGAAGTATTTCAATGAAAAAATTACAAAGCTCCGACGCATGATACCAAGTAATACCATTGAATATTCAAGTATCCTTGAATGCTTAGACCCAATACCCGGGGAATACCCAGCTGACCGATCATGGACCAACTTTGACTTAATTTCAGTAGATGAACTCACACACTGGCTCAAAAAGTATGCCAAATCTCAGTGCAAACTTGACATTTGCCCCACCAGCCTAATAAGAGCTGCACCCAAACAATTTAAAAAAGACTTCATGAACCAAGTAAACTATAGACTCTTACATGGTCTCTTCCCCACGAAAAATGGAAACATACTACTATGCCGTTGCCAAAGGATGCCAAGAAAAGCACAATGGACTGTAGTAGCCAGGTGACAGTTCCAAATTGACGCACATTGGATGCAAACAGACACCTACACGCCTTAGGAAAAGGGCTCCTTGTTGAAGCATGACTCTACTCGGCCGTGTTTCAGCAACCGCCTTCATCAGGGGTCCACTCATTCTTCAGTAATCAACTAGAAAGGTCAAAGGTCTATGCACAACCTGCTTTAAAAGCTGCTGCTGCATACAACTGTTATGGCTGACTTTGCGAAGGTTTTTTCCTTTTCTTTTCCTGGTTATAATGATATTGGAAACATCAGTAATTAGGTGCTAACAACAAATTATTGATGTTAATTGGCTGTCTTAAAATTTGCGTGTGCATTTCGCTGCGCACTATTCTGTAAAGCACAGTGCCTAGCTTCAATTGTGCATACCTGAAAAGGGGGCTTGGCTAGGAGGCATGTCAGGGTGTTCAAAAAAGTTGCATGTAGATTTACAGAATTTGCTTGACCCGCACCTAAGTTGGGTGCTGACCATTACACCTGCTTTTTTTATCAGGCATAAGCACACCACCCAAACGTTAGGCACTGGATCCGTGCCAAACGCTATTCTATAAAGGACGTGCTCCCTTTCTAGAATAGCGTTTAGCACTCGATTTTTTTGGTGCTGACTTTTCAGCCTCGTTTATTGAATTCCTTCCTTTATGTACTAATAGGAATATTTCATACTACCAAGAACGTTTTATATTTATTTATTTATATATATATGAGCGTAACTCTCAAAGCAATGCTTTTACTAAGCTGCGGTAGGGCTAACATGCAGGTAGCGTGTGCCAAATTGACACCACCGCCGTGCTAGCGCGGGCACCTGGTGGCAATTTCAAAGTTGGCGTGCGCTATTTCCTGTGTAGAAAACATTTTTCTATTTCCTTCCACGTGGGGAGGGGGGCATTCCTGGCTGTAATTGGCAGCGCAGCCACATTAGCATGCGCTACCTGATTACAGTACGAGTAGCGTGTGAGCTCTTACCGCTAGGTCAATGGGTGGTGGTAAGTAATCAGGCAGTAAATAGCCGCACACTACTTTTAACTTTAGCACACGGCCATTTACCATCCCATTTTTTAAAAAAGCCCTTTTTCCCAGCCACCGAAAAATATGACCCATCATGTGTCCAGACTACTACAGGCCACTTTATTTATTTATTTATTTATTTATTGCATTTGTACCCCACATTATCCCACCTTTTTGCAGGCTCAATGTGGCTTACAGAGTAAGGTAATGATAAAGTCAATACATGATTTAAATACAGTTGGTCATAAGCTGAGGTAAAAGAGGTAGTAGATGGGCGGATGTTGGGTAGGTTGTGTGCGAAGTGTTTTAGATGTGTTCGGGTGATTTGGGGAATGAATTGTATCATTAAGGGTGATTTTTGTAAGCTTTGTTAAAGAGATGTGTTTTCAGAGCTTTGCGGAAGCTGGTTAGATTTTTCATGGTTTTCAGGGTTTTGGGTAGCGCATTCCAGAACTGTGTGCTTTTGTATGCAAAGGTCGTAGCATAAGCCTGTTTGTATTTCACTCCTTTGCAGCTGAGGAAATTCAGATTAAGGAATTTGCGGGCCGATCTTTTGGCATTTCTGGGCGGTAGGTCCATTAGGTTTAGCATATGGAGTGGGGCATCTGCGTGAATGATTTTGTGCACTGTTGTGCAGATCTTGAACTCAACTCGTTCCTTGAGCGGAAGCCAATGTAGTTTCTCTCTTAGGGGCTTCGCACTTTCATATTTAGGTTTTCCAAAGATGAGTCTGGCTGCCGTGTTTTGGGTTGTTTGGAGTTTTTTAATGGTGGTAATTCCATTTTTTACGCATGTGTGACAGAAAATTTTTTTTATTTTCTATCGCATGACGCTAACTGGGCGGTAATTGACAGTGTACACACACTGACAATTACCGCCCGGTTAACGCATGAGACCTTACCGCTAAGTCAATGGGTGACAGTAAGGTTTCAGGCTCAAAATGGACGCACAACAATTTTAATTTTGACGCATGTCCATTTTTGGCCAAAAAAGACCTTTTTTGCAGGCGTGCTGAAAAATGGATATGCGCACTCCAATACACGCGCCTACAACAGCGCAGGCCATTTTTCGGCGCACCTTAATAAACCACCACTACCTCTTGGACCTCCAAGCTCATTAGTCAATATATCTGCACGCGAATCACTGATGCATGCACATAGTTGGGAGTGGAAATTTGGGAGCGATGTATAGAATCTGGGGGAAATTGTCTCACACAAATTTGTCCCTGCATTGAAGACATTGTCAGTGTATGGATGTATTCTATACGCGTACATTTGTATTTTAAAAGCTGCGCACTACATCACTACATCACAACTTAGTCCCAGCTCTGCTCAAGGTATACCTCTGGTAATGCCTACATGCAAATCACACAAAATTAGGCACTTTTATTCATTTTTGGGTGTGTGCTTACTTTTTATTCATGGATATCCCCATGCAATTTTATAAGAAACATTTTCCCCCTAATTCTATAAATTGTGCACATGATTTTATGCTTAGTGTGCAAAGTTGCACATGCAAGTTATCAAATAGGATCCATTACGCACATAGCTTCATTTAATAATTAGCTGCTAATGAACATTAACTAGCATTGGTATTAATTGGTGCTAATTGGCACTAATTAGCAGTTCTGAGCGTAACTACCTTTCGTCAGTATTCTACAAATTGTACACGCAAAATCTATAGTGTGCAAATGCAAGGGGGACATGGACCTCGGAGGGGCATGGGCAGGTCAAGAGTGTGCCTGGCACTTGCATGCATGGGTTCTAGAATACTAGCAGTTACCCGCCTAACTACCAACAGTTAAGCACAAGCATTTACACTAGCCAGTGAGCTGCCTTATTGCTTGATCCTACAGGGACTCACCACAAGATAACCCAGGCTAGAGACACTCCCTCCCCCGCCCCCTGATATTCAGTGCTATTTAACCGGCCAGAATGGTTGCTGACCAGTTAAATAACGCTTAACCGGCTATCCCCCGCTGAATATTCCCCGGTTAACAGATAACAGATAGCCAGTTATATTGCGTGATATAACCGTCTATCTGACAATTTTTAAAACGATTTAGCAGCCATTATTGGCCGCATGAAATCGTAGAATATATTTGGCTGAGTCTGAATATCGACTTAGCTGGTTATCTTGAAACCAGCCAAAAATAAAACGGATATTCAATGCTGGTCACCAGAAACGGCCCAACATTGTCTATCTGGGCTCAGTGCTGGCTGTAGGAGTTAGCCTGTGTAAAACCGCTGAAACAGTCTGAAAACCACCCTCACTGTTTTTATCAGTTTGGTGAGGCACGGCCGTGTCGGGCAACCTTCTTTAGACCTGGGAGTTAAAAGTAGCAAATAAAGACTGTGTTTTTCATATGGTCTACTTCTCTTCTACATATGAACTCAAGTAATTTTTCCAACCTGTGTGGAGGTTTACCCAAGGGTGATATATGCATGTAAAATAACCCAGAAAAGTTATGCATGCCAGTTTCAAAGCACATGTGTGCAAATCTGTGACTCAAAGGGTCAAGGATTTGATATATTGCTTTTCTGTGGTACAACCAAAGCAGTTTACATTTATTATATGCAAATACTTGTTCTGTGAAAATTTGCATGCATAATTCTTTAAATCCAAAAAAATGCATGCAAATGCAGTCTGCCCCAATCCTGTCACTGGAAACGACTCCCCAATAAGCACGTGCAAATATTCACTATGGGGCCCTTTTACTGAGCTGCAGTCAAAGGGGCCCTGCTCTAGCAGCAGTGCATGTTTTTGCCTTGTGCAGAGTCCCCTTTTACCGCAGCGGGTAAAAAGGTGGAAAAAAGAAATGGTTGTGTGGTAAATTTTATAAAATCACTCCCAAAATGAAAGAAAAGCCTTTCTTAGCCTTAATCAATTTAGGGAGGAGACTTTTAGCTTCACCACAGAAAATCATGTAGACTAATAGGGTAGGTTAATTAGATCTGAAGCCTAAGATTCTCCACTTGAATTCTGGCTGAGACCAAAAAATCGATGAGAAAGCAATTAAAAGCTGACTGGCAAAGCAGCAATATCCTATCCTGTAGACTGTTAAGATTCTATAGCTAATCTAATCTAATCTCATACTTGATAAACCACTAAATTTCTCAGTGGGTCAAAAGCAGTGTACAATAAAATATACAATTAAATAATCATACTTGCAGAAACACATTCAAAATAAAAGAACTAAGTTGTCTATATGACATCTAAAATTAAATGTTCTTAGAATAAAAATGTTTCTCTTTACTATATCTCTGTGTGCACAAGAATAACTGAGCATACAGGATGGGCCAGATGGAATTTTTCTGCCATCATCTACTATTACGTTTTAGAAACCTCCAGTCCCTGTGGAGAGCAATCTAATCAGGTCTTTAAGATACCCCTAATGAATATGCATGAGATGTATTCACATAGAATTGAAGAAGTGTGCATCCAAATCTATCTCATGCATATTCATTAGAAATATTCTGAAAACCCAGATGAATTAACATCCCTAAAAACTGCAGGTTGGCTACTCTTGATACTGTGTTAGTATCATTGTATCCCATTCCTCTTCTAGAGGTGCATCTGTGGAGACCCAGTGAATGCAAATCTATCTCAGCCATAATCAATACAGATAACATGAAAACTAGACCAATTTGGTAGGCCTCTGAGAGAGTTAGCAAAGACTCATTAAATACTTGTTGGGTATATGAATGGATCTAATGAATAATTAACCATCAGGAATGAACTCTAGGACAACCTTGTTGGGGGCAGTTGCAACATGCATCAGGTGATTCTTACAAGGTTGCCTAAAGTTGGTCGTTGGGACGCTGCTCGCTGAGCATAAATTTTATCATGGCAATTGTGCACGGTACTGATATTATAGAACACTAGAATAACCCTGCATTTATGCGCCTAACTTTAGGCTAGGGCTGCATTTCAATTAAAATTTATATTGCAATTCATCGTATTACATTTTATCTCCCTCCCCTCTAACACACACGCACTGCAGCTCCTTGTGACTCTGGGCAAGTCACTTAACCCTCCATTGCCCAGAGTCACAAGGAGCTGACCCATTATTCTATAACACTGCACACAACGTTTTGGAATGCTCCGACCTGCCCATGCCCCTCCTACAGTCACATCCCCTTTTGAGTTGCGAGCAATGGGATTTAGGCATCCAGTGTTATAGAACAGTGCACAGCCAGATGCGATCGCAAATCCTAATATGTGCGAATTAATGTCAGTAATTGATAGCATCCAGTATTGATGGTTAACAGTTCATTAGCCAATTAAGTTGTGCACGCATCTCGGGAGTGCACCCAAATCTGGGTGCCATATACAGAATCTGGGACATAGCTGCTAATTACTGCCAATTAGTGCCAATAGTTGGTTATTAATGACAATTAGTAACTTGTTAGCTAATTATCTTATGCAAACAACTACCCTTATTGTTTAACTTGAATATGCAAATTTATAGAACTAGGAGAATATTAAAATCTGTTTTCTATGCAGACTTAAACCTTGTAAGGGCGTGTGGGGTTTTTGTACCCATTTATTGTAGATAAATAGATATTGGCTTAGTTCATCAACAATTTCAAGAGTTTGCCTTTGTTTATTTTCAAGATCCTGCCCTTTGCTTAAAACTTGCTGATAGTCATACAGGAAGCAGCAAGAAGACTTTCAAGAGCAAAATCATGCCAACTATAGGTTTCCCAGCAATGTGCTCTTATCATTAGATCATACACCTGCAAAAACGCTGAATTGCACTAAGTCTCAACATGCACAAATAGCTCAGGAAAGAAAATAGAAGCTGAAACTTCTTTGATTAATGTATAGTTCAGATTTCATGGCACAAAATTGTCTGGCTGTGAAATTTGAGCCTACGTTTGAAAGACACTGAGGATGCTGGACCTCATGCTGGGGGTAAGGATGAAAACTGTGAAGGAATTCACAAAGGTGTGGGATATACACAGAGGATCACTATATTTATTTATTTGGATTTTACTCACATCTTTTTCAGTAATAGCTCAAGGTGAGTTGCATTCAGGGCTCACGATTTAATTTTGTACCTGAGGCATACGAAGGATTAACCCTTTAGTATCTAATGTTCCCGTAATAAGCCATATGGGAACAGATTGATAGGAACATTGGTCACTAAAGGGTTTTAGGGGGCCCTTTTACTAAGCAGTGGTAAAAAATGGCCTGCAGTAGTTTGGATGCATCAAATTGGTGCACGCTGAGCCATTTTTTACAGTGGCTGGGAAAAAGGGCTTTTTTTGAAATGGGGACAGTTAAAATTAAAAGTCGCTTTCGGCTATTTACTGTCTGAGCCCTTACCACTACTCATTGGCCTAGCAGTAAGGGCTCATGTAGTCATCAGGTAGCACGTGACAATGTGGCCATGCTGCTGATTACCACCGGGAACACAATTTCCCCCCCCCCCCCCCCATCGGTAGAAAATAGAAAAGTATTTTGTACTGCGAGAAAACAGCACGCACCAATCTCAAAATTACTGCCAGGTGCCCACACTACCCCTGTGGTAGTGTCAATTTGGCACTTGCTTCCTGTGCACTAGCCCTATTGCTGCTTAGTGAAAGGACCCCTAAGTGCCTTGCCCAAGATCACCAGGAGCAGTAGTGGAATTTAAACTGGGCACCCCTGGATGTTAAGCCTAGGCTACTCCTATATAGCAAGAAAATGGAATAAAAATACATGGGGTAATATTTTAAAGAACCACTGAACTGATGGACATCCCCACGAGTATCAACACCCCAGATCACACCCTTCCTTTCTCAGATAGTCTGAAAATCCTCGGAGTTACATTGGACCGTAACTTAGCACTAGAGAGCCAAGTGACATCCACAACAAAGAAAATGTTCCACTCAATGTGGAATCTTAAACGCGTGAAGCAATTCTTCCCGAGGGAAACTTTGCACAACCTGATACAATCAATGGTACTAAGCCACTTAGACTACTGCAATGGAATCTATGCGGAATGTAAAGAACAAACCCTAAAGAAACTTCAGACCGCTCAAAACGTGGCAGCTAGGTTTATGTTTGGTAGATCGCGATTTGAAAGTGCAAAACCCCTCCATGAAAAACTACACTGGCTCCCAATAAAAGAACGCATCACCTTCAAAATCTGCACCATGGTCCACAAAATCATCTATGGAGAAGCCCCGAGTTATATGACAGACTTGATTGACTTACCAATTAGAAATACATCCAAATCAACACAGACTCATCTAAATCTGCACTACCCAAGCTGCAAAGAACTTAAATACAAATCAACTTACGCATCTAGTTTTTCCTACATAAGCACACAACTGTAGAACGCATTACCTAAAGCCTTGAAAATGCCGTACGACCACCTAAACTTCCGCAAATCACTAAAAACTAATCTATTTAAGAAGGCATACCCTAACGACCCGACCTAAATGCCCAATCTCAGCAACACAACCAAACTAAAGCACGCAATGGACATAACACAACTCTTCCGTTCTACGATTCCCCAGTGTGGCTGTACCACATGAACTTTATCTTTCCAAAACAACATCTTGTATTTGTTCACACCGGAGCCTGCAAAGGCCCTCCGGTATTATGTAAGCCACATTGAGCCTACAAATATGTGGGATATAAATGTAACAAATAAAGAAATAAATAAAATAAGTTATGTGGCTACTTTTTTTTTTTAGCTTATTGCTTTTTGTTGGTAGCCCAAACCACAGTCTGGCCGATATTCAATGCTATTTAACTGGCCAGGAATAGCCAGTAATCTCCACTGAATATTAGCACATTGCAGCTAACCAGCTATATCACGCAATATAACTGGCTAGCCGTGAATATACAGCACTTTGCCAGCTATGTTTAGTGGCCAAATCGGACCGCCTAAATAGCAGTCCTATCTTTGAAGGCTATAAATGTAGCACTGAATATTAACTTGGCCAGTTAAGATTAAGCAGGCCAAAAAAAAAAAAAAACAGATATTCAATGTCAGTCAAAGGAAATGGCCCGGCATTGAATATCCGGGTTCAGTGCCGATCACAAGACTTAGCCGACCTGCCTCACGTGGGCTAAATTAGACAATGCTACCCTAAAGAATATAAATGGGAATGGTCATGCAGATCGCACAAAAGAGGAAGAAGAGGAGTAATATACTTTTTTAAACACTGTCACTTAAACTGGTTGATGCAGAATCATCCGAATTTGTAGAATTTCTAGTTATAAAATGCACTACTACTACTACTTACCATTTCTATAGCGCTACTAGACATATGCAGCGCTATACACTTAAATATGAAGAGACAGTTCCTGCTTGACAGAGCTTACAATCTAATTAGGACAGACAAACAGGACAAATATGGGATAAGGGAATTACTAAGGTGGGGATGATAAAATAAGGGTACTGAACAAGTGAGTAAGGGTTAGGAGTTAAAAGCAGCATCAAAAAGGTGGGCTTTTAGCCTAGATTTGAAGACAGCCAGAGATGGAGCCTGACGTACCGGCTCAGGAAGTCTATTCCAGGCAAATGGTGCAGCAAGATAAAAGGAACGGAGTCTGGAGTTAGCGGTGGAAGAGAAGGGTGCGGATAAAAGAGATGTATTCTATTGTCCACCAGGACTGTTCACCATTCTTAGAATTTTTATCAACTTTAAAAATTGATCTCCAGAAACTATGCATAATACGTGATTTTAATGTACAAGGTGAACAGCCTATCGATGAGCTATTGCCACAACAAATATCATGGAAACTAGATAAATTTCAATTTAGACAAGTCGTAAAAGACTCAGCACACTCAGCTGGTCACATCTTAGATCTAGTATATTTATCACCTGCTCTATTACAGTCCCTGATTGTGTTCAAGAAGTTGCTGCATAACCTGATCATGCCCTAGTAATGTTCGAACTCTCAATGAAAGTCAAAACATTACAGACAAGGTCCAACTTTGAGCTGGCGGACCTATAAACCTGTCTAGCAGATAAATTCTCAACAGATACAGACAAGAGTCAAAATGATATGGTTGATCACTGGACAAAATCAGCAACAGATGCCTTAGATCAAGTAGCACCAAAGAAGACAATAAAAGTGAAGAGCTCAGGAGAGACCCGTTACTGCTTCACACCAACACCAAAACAAGCAAGAAAAGATCTAAGAGTTGCCGAGAAGATATGGAAAAAAACAAAAACAACAACCTGGAGGTATATAAGATCAAATGATTGACTATAAATGATTGTGGGGAAAAAGAAAGGAACACGTACTTCAAAGATAAGATTAAAACCTCCCTAAATAAACCCAGAGAATTATTTCATACAGTGAACCACTTAATCGAAGGAAGGAAAGATGAGTTGGCTCAAAATGTTGACCCTCAGGATTATGCGGTTTGGCTACATCAGAAATTTAACACCAAAATGTCAAACTCAGAATCTGATAAGCTAGTCATGCCCGCATCAAATGAAGAAATAGCGGAGAATACTTGGAATTCATTCCACACGGTGGGTGACAACATGATAGATAAACTGGTGAAGAGCCTAATGTCCACCAGAGCTCAGATAGATCCCTGCTTCTCAATAATATTTAGATCAATGCCAAAGATAATTGTTCCATTTTTGAAAAATCTAGAGAATAAATCTCTGCAGGAAGGTATATTGGTGGACTTGCTTAAAGAAGCGACTTTTAAACCATTGCTAAAAAAAATCATCACTTGATGTAAGCATAATGGATAATTACAGACCAATTTCAGTCATACCGTTCTTAGCAAAAATGATTGAGAAAACTGTTTTGCACCAACTAATGGAGTTTGTAGAAGAAAGTCATTTGATCAACAACTATGGTTTTTGGCCAAACCATAGTGTGGAACTTTTGCTGCTATCAATACTGGACTAAATAAGGATTGGAATGGACCAGGACATCAATTTCTGCGTTGCCACACTCAATATTGCATCAGCATTTGAAACTATTGACCATCAGCTCCTACTCAACAAGTTGTAAAATTTTGGCATTGGTGGACAAATCCTATCCTGGTTTCTCTCATAATTGCAGAAAAGAAGATTTCAAGTCAAAGTACAGTACACAGTTTCCACTAGCTTCCAGTCACATGTGATATACCGCAAGGTTCAGCCCTCTCAGCAGTACTGTTTAACTTATTTATGGCATCTCTAGGAGCTGTTTTCCAAGCGCTACATATATCATATGAAATATACACAGATGGAGTACGATTCAGCATCCTTGTTAACAAACATGATCAGGATCTAACTGTACAACTGAAGAATGTGTTTGACAAAATTGTTGATTGGATGGCACAGGCTAAGATGTCTGTAAATGTTGCAAAGATAGAAATAATGTATGTACGTAAGACTGGACTCATCTCTACCAACAATGTTTGAATATCAGGGTGAAAAAGTGATTATGAAGCCCTTCGTCTATAGTTTGGGAGTCTTCCTAGATATCAATCTGACAATGCAAAAACTTATAGACCATGTGATTTCGGTCTCTTTTTTTCAACTTGCCTGTTGAGCAAGCTCAGAGGCATGGTAACACCATCTGATTTTCAGATGATTGTACAGAGCTTGGTACTGACAAAGACTGATTATTGTAACTATTTCTGGGAATATCATCCCAAATCCAAGCTCTGCAGGTCATCCAAAATGCAGCAGCATGACTGACCACTTGAATCTCAAGGTCTGAACACATTGCTCCAATGTTAAAAAAATTACACTGGCTTCCAGTAACATACAGAGTTCAATTCAAGACTCTTGTTCCGACTCATCAACGCTTATTTGGGAACGACTCAGCCTGTTTTCGAAATACCCTGCAATCACATAAACCAATATGAACACTATGATCCAAGACATCCCATCAGCTCTGTTTACCTTCCGCTAAATCATACAATTACATTGAGACAAAACTGTGGGCCTTCTCTATCGCTACCCCATTCATGTGGAGTGCATTTCCTGGATACCAGAGATCTTGTGAAGACACTTCAGAATTCAAGTGGCTGCTAAAAACACATCTGTTTGTGAAAGCCTTTTTTGGCTATATGAAGACTTATCTTGATTGACCTTTCTCTCTCTTTATCTGTATTCTTTCTTTCTTTCTTTCTTTCTTTCTTTCTTTCTTTCTTTCTTTCTTTCTTTCTTTCTTTCTTTCTTTCTTTTCTTGATTAGGACCAGCCTAGTGATCATGTTTTACCTTAAAATGCTTAGCAATTGTTACATGTTCAAGACTGTGTATGTGAATATTGTTACCCGCCTTTGATAAAGGCAGGATATAAATGTGGTAAATAAAACAAATAAACATAAACAAACATAAAGTAATCCACTCAATGAAAAATAATTATATCAAATTTTTTGTAAAATAGGAAGGAAAAGCCTCAAAGAGCTCAAAGTCAACAGATTTATAGAGCTGAAAATGATCCAAAAGATCTCCTCTTCATCACTGGCAAAAACCTTCCAATTTTTTTTTCTATTTCTTTTATCAGTATTTATCATTTTTACCATTGTACTACAGTCCTTGCTGCCTTTCAACATTCAGTGTCCCTTAATAGTTAATGATACAATATGGAAAAGCACTTATCTCAAAAAAAACTCATATACAGTGCAGGGTAAGAATCAAGCCAAATTCTTTGAGCTTGTCACATGCCCCCGGGTCAACGATGGCCAGTGTTTCACTTAGCTGCCTCAGGGTCCCAAATGGTGGGGCATTTTGGTAGACAACATTTCTGATCCTTGTCAACTTACACAATAAAATAAATAAACTTCAGGTACAGTAAGTATTTCCTGATTCCCATAAGGCTCAAAATGTTGGTCAAATTGAAGATTTGGTCAAGTCAAGCCATTTGATACAACAAAATATTTTAATGAGGCCTCTGATAAAATGTTTCTCACTGTGTGTACTTTTATAGCTATGTGTACAGTATCAGTTTTAAATTTGTTGCCGTTCACAAAGACAAATATGAAGTAGCAGATATTTTTCTTCATCTTTTACTTGTTTTTTTTTAATAAGTATTTTAAAGTCAATCAGTCCCCGTTAGATATTTTCATGTTCTGAGTCCTTAGTCCTCTCTACACGATCTCCCATCTTAAGTCTGGACTCAGAAGCAGTGACCCTCACCAGAACATGGCATGTCTATTTAAGTAAAGAATGTTCTCTTCTAATGAGGCAGAAAGAAGGAATGGGTGTTTTCCTTATTTGTGAGCAGTAGCAAGTTAACCACATTATTCTGCAGGAATGCTAATTAAGTCTTACGGAAATGGGAAGCTGGGGAATTAGATCTCTGTAATAGATAAATAAGCGAAACAGACTATTTTCTGGAAGGCCAAGCAGATGGGCCAGGGAAATACAGGAACACAAATACCCCATAATTAAAATCTATTAGTTAATAGTTATAAAAACAATGACCCTGAGTGACTTCAATTGTCATTGAGGAACTGGACTTAAATTACTGCCTTTCTAAATCTCAGTTTTAAGAGAATCACAGATTGGGCGCTGTAGGTTGGGATACACTTTAATTTTTAAACAAAATAGGACATGGCAGTAACATTTTCTGTTTTGTTTGTTTAAGGAAAATATTCCCTACCCCAGTATTGCTCCAAACTCCTCCTGCATCTTACCACAACCTTCCTACTCTCATAAATATTTACCCCCCCCCCCACACACACACACACACACATCACCACCACCACCCCATGTCTTAGATTAGATTCTTGATGTTCTGCCTCTCTGTGGTATGTTTATTATTTGCAGGCCTGTCCCAACTGGACTCACAATTTAAGTTTTTGTACCTGGGCAATGGAGTGTTACATAACTTGCCCAAGGTCACAAGAAGCCACAGTGGGAATGGAACTGAGTTGCTTCTCCTTCATTCCAAAATGACTCCTCTATCCATGAGTCTATGGAGTCTGTTTAGAAATTATGGTAAATACTAATGCATGCTTACCTCACACCTTAAAATGCCTTACCAAGGGGTGCTTCCCATATGCTAAAAATTAGATTTTATTAAGCTACGGGCCTTGTTTACTAAGGTGCACTAGCATTTTTAGCTCGTCTTAAAAATTAGCACGCATTAAGCATGTAGATGCTCATAGAAATATTATATCCTCAGATTATCGTACCAACCTCTATAATGGCTATTGTGAGCCAAGCATTTTGAGAAGAGGCGGTAACGAAATCCTCATCGATCCCAATTTTTGAATTTTTTTTACTTATATTTTCATTGTAACATTTCTTTATATCATTTATCTCAGTCTCTCCTATTTTAATTTTACATTCAAAGTTTGCACTTAGCTTTTCAGCAATAGTGAATGATGTACGGTGGAGATCCAATGTCACCGACATAGATCCATGTTTCGCATAATGCTGTTTCAAGGTAGTCTCCTATGTGGTAAGCAGCTGCTTATATATTATAGGCATCTACACGGTTAGTATGCACTAATGATTAGCACACGCTAAAAACGCTAACATGCGCAGGTCCATTTTTCAGCATGCCTGCAAAAAAAGGCCTTTTTTGGGGGCTGAAAATGGACGTGCAGAAAAATGAAGATTGGCTCGCATCCATTTTGGGCCTGAGACCTTACCACCACCCATTGAATTAGCAGTAAGGTCCCACGCGTTAACTGGGTGGTAATCGTCAGCGTGCGTAGAGTGCTGATTACTGCCCGGTTAGCTCCATGTGCCAGAAAATAACAAAATTTTTCCTGCTGCACATAGCGGACGCACGTCAAAAATGAAATTATCACCCTGACCACGCGGTAGCTGGGCAGTAGTTCAAAATTGACATGCATAGGATGCATGTACGTGCCTACGTGGCTTAGTAAAAGTGCCGCAAAGTTAGGGGGAAAAAAGCTGTAGTAACTGTAGCTGGGTAGTTACCTGAATACCAGACGGAGTATCGCTGGTATCAGTTAATACCAGTGGCTGATTTATACCCAATATTCAATACTGGTATCCAGGTATGGCTCACCACTGAATATCTGGGTATAAAAAACCCAAGGCAGCTGGCATTTTCAAAAATGCTGACCTCTGCATATTGAATATTGACCCATTATTTTATTAGGGGCCTTTTTACTAAGCCACGGTAAAAAGTGGCCTGCATTAGTTTGGATGGTAAATGGTGATAAGAGTAGTGCACGGTATTTACTGCTTGAGCCCTTAATGCCACCTATTTAGTTGGCAGTAAGTGCTTATGTGCTACTCCTGTGGTAATCAGAGAACCAGATAATATTTAACCATCTTTCTGACCTCATGTGCAACTTTCTTTAAATTAGTCACCTTATTTTCCACCTCCTCTTACTCTCTTACCTATCTATACGTTCCATCTTTACTTATACTCTACACTGTCAATTAAAATGTTCTATGACGTATTGTGTTGATATTGTAAGTAGTATACTATCAGGGGCATTTTCGGAAGAGAAGGGCTCCCATCTTTCAACACAGATCGGGAGATGGGCGCCCTTCTCTCAGGGTCACCCAAATTGGCATAATCGAAAGCCGATTTTGGGCATGCTCGACTACTTTCCATTGCAGGGACATGTCAGCAGTGTACCGAAGGTGGGACGGGGGCGTGCTTAAGAGATGGCCGGCCTTGGCTGAAAATGGAAAGAAGAAGGGCATCCCTGACAAGCATTTGGCCGACTTTACTTGGTCCCTTTTTTTTCATGACCAAGCCTCAAAAAGGTGCCCGAACTGACCAGATGACCACCGGAGGGAATCGGGGATCACCTCCCCTTACTCCCCCAGTGGTCACCAACCCCCTCCCACCCTAAAAAAAAAATTAATTTTTTGCCAGAATCTATGCCAGCCTCAAATGTCATACCCAGCTCCCTGATAGCAGTATGCAGGTCCCTGGAGCAGTTTTAGTGGGTGCAGTGCACTTCAGGCAGGCGGACCCAAGCCCATCCCCTCCCTACCTGTTACACTTGTGGTGATAAATGTGAGCCCTTCAAAATCCACCCGAAACCCACTGTACCCACATGTAAGTGTCCCCCTTCACCCCTTAGGGCTATGGTAGTGGTGTACAGTTGTGGGCAATGGGTTGGAGGGAGGGGTTAGGGGGCTCAGCACCGAAGGTAAGGGAGCTATGCAGCTGGGAGCAATTTCTGAAGTCCACTGCAGTGCCCCCTAGGGGGCCTGGTTGGTGTCCTGGCATGTAAGGAGGACCAGTGCACTACGAATGTTGGCTCCTCCCACAACCAAATGCCTTGGATTTGGTCGTTTTTGAGATGGGCGTCCTCGGGTTCCATTATGGCCGAAAACCGGGGACGACTATCTCTAAGGTCGATCTAATGTTGAGATTTGGCCTTCCCCAACCGTATTATCGAAATGAAAGATGGACGCCCATCTTGTTTTGATAATAGCGGTTTCCACGCCCCTTCGCCGAGACGTCCTTAGAGATGGACGTCCCTGTTCGATTATGCCCCTCCACGCCATACTTTGTATTGTTGTTTGAATATTTTTACTGGTGTAGTTGTCTATTGCTCATGTTTGATCTATTCTTACTCTACAGCGCCTTAAGTGAATTCCTTCAAAAAGGCGGTAAATAAATACTAATAACTAAATAAAAGTGGGGCAATGTGGCCGCACTGCCAATTTTCTACCACGGAAAACAGCACGCGCTAACTTCGAAACTACTGCAGGGCACCCGCACTACCACGGCAGTAGTGTCAATTTGGCACATGCTACCCACACATTAGACATACCGCAGCTTAGTAAAAGGGCTCCTAAATGCATTTTTCTTGACATCATGAAAAAGAGTGGAACAACAAGGGAAAGAAAACCTTATGTTCTGTAACATAAGGAATAGAAATAACTTTGTTAATTGTTATTTTAAATTCCTCTTTATTTTAGATTATCAAAATGGAAAAAAACATCATCGGATACCACTACATTCTTGCAAATCTGGTAAGTTCTATAAGACATTTCTGTGGTATATGTCTAGGCTCTTCTGCGTCTGTTACTCTTCAGCTTATGAGATAAGTATATAGAGGTAAAAATGGCTCCTAGACCAAAAACTCCCACTCACAGGGTCCATCTCAGATTTTCAGCATCACTTACTTGTATAGTGCCTTTGAAAATCCAGGCAGGCTGCAAAATCAATATTGCCGTGCGTCCATTTCGGGTCTGAGACTTTACCACCAGCCATTGACCTAACGGTAAAGTCTCACGCAGTAACCGGGCAGTAATGACCTACGCATGCCAAATGCCACTTGGCGCACATCCGATACACACAGCAGAAAATAAGTTTTCAGTCGCACGTATCAGATTTATTTATTTTTATTTATTTATTGCATTTGTATCCCACATTTTCCCACTTATTTGCAGCCTCAATGTGACTTACAGAGTTTTGTTATGACATAGTCATTCCAGGATATCAGATACAATTAGTAATATACAGAGATTAAGAAAGGGAAGCGAGAAAGAAGGTGTTGGGCAGGATAGTATAGATGGTGGATTTTAATAACTGGGTGGGTTGGTGAGGTAGTTTTGTAAGGCTATCCTGCTTATAATCGAACGAGAAAAACGCCCAAGTTCCGACCTAAATCGGGAGATGGACGTTTATCTCACAAAATGAATAACACGGTATAATCGAAAGCCAAACTTGGACGTTTTCAACTGCACTCCATCGCGGAAGCGTACAAAGTTGACGGGGGCATGTCGGAGGCGTGGCGAAGGTGGGACTGGGGCGTGGTTATCGGCCGAGGAGAGATGGGCGCCTTTCGCCGATAATGGAAAAAAAGTATGCGTTTGTAGCTAGAATTTAGGGCACTTTTCCTGGACCCTGTTTTTTTACGAATAAGGCCCCAAAAAGTGCCCTAAATGACCAGATTACCACCAGAGGGAATCGGGGATGACTTCCCCTGACTCCCCCAGTGGTCAGTAACCCCCTCCCACCACAAAAAATGATGTTTCACAACTTTTTATTTTCACCCTCAAATGTCATACCCACCTCCCTGGCAGCAGTATGCAGGTCCCTGGAGCAGTTGTTAGGGGGTGCAGTGGACTTCAGGCAGGTGGACCCAGGCCCATCCCCCCCTACCTGTTACAATTGTGCTGCTTAATGCTTAGTCGTCCAACCCCCCCAAACCCACTGTACCCCCATGTAGGTGCCCCCCTTCACCCCTTAGGGCTATAGTAATGGTGTAGTGTTGTGGGCAGTGGGGTTTTGAGGGGGATTTGGGGGGCTCAACACACAAGGGAAGGGTGCTATGCACCTGGGAGCTTTTTTTACCTTTTTTTTTGTTTTTGTAAAAGTGCCCCCTAGGGTGCCCGGTTGGTGTCCTGGCATGTGAGGGGGACCAGTGCACTACGAATCCTGGCCCCTCCCACGAACAATGCCTTGGATTTATTCATTTTTGAGCCGGGCGCTTTCATTTTCCATTATCGCTGAAAAGCAAAAACACCCAGCTCACAAATTGTCGAATAAAACATGGACGTCTATTTTTTTTCAAAAATACGGTTCGGTCCGCCCCTTCACGGACCCGTTCTCGGAGATAAACGCCCATGGAGATAGACGTTTTCGTTCGATTATGCCCCTCTATGGGTTCTCTTTGTAGGTCTTATTGAAGAGATGTGTCTTCAAAGATTTGCGAAAGTTAGTTATTTCGTCAATGGTTCTCAGGGCTGTAGGTAATGCATTCCACAACTGCGTGCTCCTGTAAGAGAAGGTGGTGCCGTGTATCAGCTTGTATTTTAGTTCTTTACAGCTGGGGAAATGCAGATTGAGAAATTTGCGGGCTGATCTTATGGCGTTTCTGGGAGGCAGGTCCACGAGGTTTAGCATGTAGATTGGGGCGTCTGCGTGAATGATTTTGTGTACAATCGTGCAGATCTTGATCGCAATGCGTTCCTTGAGTGGGAGCCAGTGAAGCTTCTCTCTTAGAGGTTTGCACTTTCATATTTAGTTTTTCCAAATATGAGTCTGGCAGTGGTATTCTGGGCTGTTTGGAGTTTTTTGATAGTCTGTTGCGCGCCAAAAATGAAATTACCACAAGAGCCACGTGGTAGCCGTGCGGTAACTCCATTTTGGCGCATTTGGGGCCATTTTGGAGTGGAGGAGTAGCCTACTGGTAAGAGCACCAGTCTTGCAATCCAGAGGTGGCCGATTCAAATCCCACTGCTGCTCCTTGTGATCTTGGGCAAGTCACAACCCTCTATTGCCTCAGGTACAAACTTAGATTGTGAGCCCTCGTGGGACAGAGAAATATCCAGAGTACCTGAATGAAACCCACCTTGAGCTACTACTGAAAAAGGTGTGAGCAAAATCTAAATAAATAAGTAGACGCTTATGCGGCTTAGTAAAAGGGCCTCTCAGGTATTAAGAATGTTACAAGTCTTTCTGATGCCCATCATTCATCGCTCTCCAGCAGTCTTCCTGCTTTTGAATGAAGACAGCTAATTTCAGAGGTATTCAATAGAGCCCGGAACAGTGTTTCCTATTCTTCTTCCTTCTAATCAGTGTGGTTGCAGACAACAGCAGAATGTTAATTATCAGCCAGCACTGCATCACCATAAACCCAGCAGTGAATGGATGGAGCGATGACCTTTCCCCTCAATAAAAAAAAAATTCAGCTGGAGCATATCATTAGGGAACAGATGTACACATCAAATTGCAATTAACATAAAGTGCTGGTGCCTTTGAAATGGAATGCATCTTTGAATACATTGCTGCTATTAGTAAGGCCTGTTTTACTGTAGGTACCCAGGGACTGATTTTTTATATAATTTCAGTGACAGGTACATTAAAATGGAAAGAAAGGGAGCAAGGGGAGTGAAAACAAACCTGAGCAGGGAAGGAAACAAAAAAGAAAGAAAAGAATAATATGAAGTAGTGTTTGGAAATCAAACTATTCTGCTTATTGCAATAAATAGGGAAACCAGAACTTTGAAAACACCGCTTGATGGGCACTGAAGGAAAAGGCAGCAAAACTGTACAATTTGGTATCAACATGTTATTGTTGAAGTAACTGCGACGTGGCAGAATTTGCAAGCAGAAAAATATAGCTTGTGCAATTACTGTTTCTGATCATAAAAGAGGTAATTTTATAAGGGATTCGTGCATGTAGAATGGTGTTTTACAAACTCAGATGGGTGCTTTCTATATTGCTCTAGCTTATAACATAACATAGTAAATGACGGCAGATAAAGACCTGTACTGTCCATCCAGTCTGCCCAACAAGATAAATTCATTATACATGGTATGCGATTCTTTATATGTGTACCTGAGTTTGATTTGTCCTTGCCACCCAATCTCCGCCAGAGGCACTCCTTGGTCGGCTGCCACCCGGGACAGATCACCGCTGTGCACCCTCGACCCCAGGTGCAGCATTGTCTGTACCCCCTGGGTGCCCGCAACAACCCCCCCCCCCCCGAGTGCATCATTCCCCCTGGTGCACCACCTCCAAGCCCCCTCCCCCCGGGTGCATTCTTACTTGCTAAGGTGCTGGGAGCAGCTGCGTGGCTGTCGACTCCGCTGGTTCCCTGCTCCCTCTACCCCGGAACAGGAAGTAATAGCAGAGGGAGTAGGGAACCAGCGGAGCTGACAGCCATGCGGCTACTCCCTGCACCCCTCCTGCAGCATGCACTCGGGGTGGACCCCCCCACCGCCCCACCCTTGGTAGGCCACTGATCTGTGAATCCATTCCTTCTAAACCGGACATGAATTGAGGTTGAAGGGGGGGCAGACTCAGGAGTAATGCAAGGAAGTATTTTTTCACGGAGAGGGTGGTGGATACATGGAATGCGCTCCCGCGGTAGGTGGTGGAGATAAAAATGGTAATGGTATTCAAACATGCATGGGATAAACACAAAGGAAACTGGTAGTGAACATTTGGGTATTCAGCAGCTGCCAAAAACTATCCAGGTACCGCCGATTATTGAGTACTGGTACCCAGATATCTATCCAGGTAAGCTAGGAATTCAAGAATGCATGGGATAAACACAGAACACTATATAGAAAATGATAGAATCCAATAAAGCATAACTTAAATGGACCTCATAGCTGGAATCAGCTTTGATGGCAGCTTCAGAGGTTGAGAAGTTAGACCAATGCTGGGCAGACTTCTACAGTCTGGGTCCCGTAAATGGAAAAAAACAGGTCAGGATCCAGATTGGAGTACGTCTTGAAGGCAACTCCAGTAGTGAGAAGTAGGACCAGTACCGGGCAGACTTCAGTGGTCTGTGCCCCAATATTGACCTGGAGAGGCAGAGATTAAATATACCATTGGTCGATATTCAAAGCAAGTTAACCAGCCAGGAATGGCCCACCGACCGGTTTAACTCATGTATTTCAAAAGTCTGGACGTAATTGCAAAACCATCCAACCCTGCCTAGTTAATTCCACTGTTTAATTCAGGTAGTTTCTCTTGCACAAGCTATATGCACATTTGGATATAAAGTTATATCACCTGCACAATTTCTAAATGCCTAAAAGACATATGCACATGAAAGGCTTTTAAGATTTCTTTTGTTGTCTGACTTGTAAAGACTAGAGTTTATTTCTGTACATACTGTACCTGCAATCTGTGTTATGATCCTGTTAGATGTAAAGTGTTACCTGATCTAAATCTTCCCTGAGATTTCTTTCTAGTTCATATTTGTTTGTGTGCTTCCCTTATAGGGCTTCATGGACATTGATCTGCAGAAGTTTAAGGATGCTGGAGCTAATGTCACTGGTTTCCAGTTGGTGAATTACACAGACGGAGTGGCTTCCCGAATAATGCAGCAGTGGAAAAATTATGACGGCAGAGAACATCCACGAGTCGACTGGAAGAGACCAAAGGCAAGAATAAGTGGTCCTACAAAATGTAAAATCAGTTTCTTCACTACAAAAAAATGAAGATTTCAGAACAAGTTAGCTAGCATCCCTGACAAAGCAAAAAGAAAAAGTTCAAGAATGAACATTTTGGGGTGAATTCTATAAATCATAACGCTATTCTATAAGCCTATAGAATAGTGCTAAGTGCAGGGGTTGCATGTAAATTTAGGCGCGTTCTTTTTCACCAGTGAAAAATGGTGCAAATGTTCCGCCTAAATATCCATGCAGAACCCTCTTGTTCACATTGTGCACATAACTCAAATCCATTCTCTGCCCGGAAAACACCCATGACCCTCCCCATTCTGTGCCTCCTTTTCCAGGACACACATGAAATTTAGGCGCAGATCACACACCTAAATTTACAATTGATACATGTTAACTGATTGTAATTAGCACCTATCATTGCTTATTAAAAACAATCATTGGCATTAATTAGCTCATTATTCAATTAAATTTGTATGTGCATTTTTTGGCAACTTTTATAGAATCCAGGGGTTTGGGAGTAATTCTGTAACAATGCAGCTATATTTAAGTGACTAGAAGGTTTCCTATGTGGGGACTATTCTATAAAGGAAAGTAGGGCGCCTATTTTCCTTTATAGAATACTAACATAACTGGCAAAATAGGTGTCTAAATAATTTAGATGCACGCATGTACACCAGCCATAGAACTGGTAAATGCCAGAGATATGTGTATAATTTAAAGTTATACATGTAAGTGTGAGTCCAGCCATACTCTGCCCATGTGTCAAATATACACTATGCAAGATATGCACATATTGGCAGAATAGCTCTTCAGCAGATTCTTGGCATTTATGAACGAATGTGCAAATATTCCTATACAGCCAGTACTCTAATCATTTACGCAGGTAAATTAACATCGTTTAACTTTTATTCTCCTTCTGTTCCTTGATTTACTTCAATTTTAATGTATGTAGACTGTTCAAAAGGATTTCCATTCAACGGTATATCAACTGCTATTAAACTTGAAACTCTTCAGCCTATTCAGGGGTAATTCTATCAGAAGGATGCCAACATTTAGGTGCCAGGAACATATGCATATGTGTGCATATATGCATGTAAATGCCCATATTCTGGCTATGTGCTATTCTATAAAATGGTGTCTAATGGGATGATGCATCATTTAAAGGTGTACATACTTGTGGGCGGAGTCTAGGGAGAAGATAGGTTGAGGGCCCACAGATATACACATAAAGGGTTGATTCTATATATGGCGCCTGAAAAATCTGTGAGGAATAAATTTCTCCCTAAGTGTATTATATAAGTGGTGCCTAGATTTAGACATGGTATATGAAATACTCTTAGTTGATATCCCAGCGCCTAGAGCTACACACAATCATTTATACCAAGGAAAGTGGGGGCGTCGATACCAGCACTTAGATTTAGGCGCAGAGGGGCATATTCTATAAGAGTGTGTGTAAATTTTGGAATGTCAATGCAACCGCCCACTTGCCCAGCCATAACCATGGCCCTCTTTTGCCTGCACACATCAGAGTTTAGGCTCTGTGCATTGCAGAATACACTTAGGGCCCTTTTACTAAGCCGCGTAGGTACCTACGTGGACCCAATGTGAGTCGGATTGGAGTTACCACCCGGTTACCACATGGCCCTTGTGGTAATTTCAATTTGGTACGCATCCACTATGCGCATCCGAAAAATATTTTTATTTTCTGATGGGCGGCAGCTACGCACGTCAATGGCATTTGATGCGTGTAGACCATTACCACCCAGTTACCGCATAAGACCTTACCACTAGGTCAGTGGCTTGCAATAAGGTCTCAGACCCAAAGCATACATCTATACTACCGCAGGCCATGTTTCAGTGCATCTTAGTAAAAGGACCCCTTACTGAGTTGTACGCGTAAATTTTAATTATTGCCAATTAGTGCTTATTGCTTGTTAAGTGCTGTTAAAGAACACTGATTGATTTGTTAAGCCAATTAAGTTACACATGTTGTTATAGGATACGCTGGATTTCAGCACAGAACACTTTTTTTCCTTTTAATTGCTTTTTGTTGCTTTCTATCATTCCTTTATGTCATAATATTACTCTATATCTCCCAAATTAGGTACCTTAAAATGTAGGAGATATACAGTACTATTATGACATAAAGTAATGACAGAAAGCAAGCAAAAAGCAAATTAAAAGGAAAAAAGTAATTAAAAAATTAAAAATTTACGGAACAGAGGTTTTTATGACTGATGATCAGTTCGCACAGCAGTCCTGTTGAAAAAACTTACAACGATAAGCCGAGCATCTGAAGTCTTTTCCTCCGTTCAAAGAGAATAGTAAGATCGGATTTGCTTGCTATGATTTATGATTAGATGTGTGTTGGGGGGGGGGGGGGGTTTAGCAATCTAGGCACAAGAATTTACACCAGCTTTATAGCTGATTTAAATGGCTTGCACCTAAAATATAGATGTGTATTGTGCTGCTACACTGGTATTCTATAAAGGGTTGGTCCATCGATTAGGCAAGACTAGGCAGTCTCCTACGTCAGCAGTCCTAGGGGTGGGGGCAAAGAGCACATGCAGTTGAAGAACAATAGCTAGTTCGATATTCAATGCAACTTAACCTTCCAGATATGGCTCCTGGCTGGTAGATTGTTTGTTCAGGAGTAACGGTCATATTCAGTGGCACTTAACCAAATAATGCCACTAAAAATGTTTACATAGAGCCCAACATGAAACCAGCTATTTTGAGGGGAGTTCTGGGGGGCAGAGTTGGCACTTCACCGGCCAAGGTAACTGCATAAAAGTTAGTCCTATCTTTTATGCAGCTCCCCATCGCCACAGTTCAGTACTGAATATTGCACTTAACTGACTATGTTTTTCACCAGCTCCATATACCTGGAAATTCAGTTGCGGAACCTGGTCATGGCCCAGCATCGAATGTCCTGAATAATGCCTGTGACGTTCAGCAAAATGCTGATCGCCAGCAGCTCAATATTGTGTCTAATAGGTCTTCAAGACTACAGAAACTCAAAGAAACAACAGGAAGACTTTTTACTAGTAGGGAGGGAGGTCAAGGTGAACAGTTGTTAAATAGGCCCTTTACTCAGATAATTCTAGGAGGGATGGTGTTGGGTGGGGGAGGCAAGACACCCAAAGTTACCTAGGGGACACAAGGCTGAAGGTTTGCCTGGGGTGCCTAAATCCTTGCACTGGCCCTGGAACCTACTTTCTGTTACAGAATAGATTCCAGATAAGGGCTTTATTAGCACCTAAAAGTAGGCATTTCCTTTATAAAATTTATAGTGTATCAATATAACACATTTCCTCTGCCTCCACATACAAACTCAGATATGTCTATTTGGGGCTGGAAATGAAAAGACATAATAAAGTGTATTTTGTTAGAGTGAGAGTCGCTATTTAAGGCATGTGTTTGTGTGTGTGGCAAAATGGGGGGGGGGGGGGGTCTGTGTGTCTTCACATGCATGTGTATCTTTGTATGTGGGTGTATGTGTATATGTTTATGGGTGTATGTGAGTATGGAGGGGGATGGAGGGGGTTTGTGTGTTTTTGTATATTTGTGCATCTTGTGTGTGTATGTGTCTTTGCACTTATGCATATAGATGAACACATAGACGGATGGAGCTTCTCCAATAGGTGCTATCACGTGGACAAAAAGCGCTTAAAAATGAAATATTAGAAAAGTCCAGCTAATAGGCAGATTAAGTTTTGTTACTAGAATGTATTTTTCACCTAATAAATGATGTGGTCTACTTTCTGCAGCATTCCTGAGCCAAATAATGACTGAATGTCTGGATATATTTCACCTAATGCATTTTTCTCATGTTACAAATAAAACACAAGATTCATATCTACACATAATATTTTATCGACCCGTGGAATAGACTGCCAATCAAGGTGATAGGAGTCAAACAGTAACAGAATTCAAACGTGTATGACTCGGAGGAGCCTAATGGAGGGACTTAGAAGATCATGGATCAAATAAGAGAGGTGGCAATGCAGTAGGCAGGCCAGGATGGACCAAATGATCTGAACAGCCAAAAATCTTCTATGGGCCCCTTTTACTAACGTGCACTAACAGTTAGCATGTGGTAACCATTACCATGCTAGCAGGAAAGTTAGGGCACACGAATTGACATGCTAACTGGGTACCTTGTTATATGTGGGGAATGAATGTGCACCACACATTAAGCTACTGCACAATAATTTACCATGTGCTCTCAGATAGCACAGATGCACTTGAGGTGGTAAGTGTATCTGATCTGACCTTAAGCGGATAATCAAATAAATTGAACCTTCATCTGTGCTGTCAATAACCTTACCGTGCAGATTTTCTTCAGTGCAGTAAGGAGGGAACTCTATAAATGAAGCTCAAAATTCAACACCAGAAAAAAAAATCAACACTAAGCATGATTCTGGGAAGGGGCGCACATGCTTAGCACCAATTCCCGCATCTAACTTTAGGTGTCAAGACTTACTCCTGATGGAACCTTGTGTAAATGCTGGCACCCAAGTTAGGTACCCTAAGGCAGAATTCTAATAACTACATGCACAACTTTTCAGAACGACCCTGGCATGCCCACGGCCACGCCCCTTTTTAAGTTACACGCTAGTAGAGTTTAGACTCCATGCCTTATAAAAATAGCACACAGCCAGATGTGTGTGCAAATTGTAATGAATGCCAATTAATTTCAATTAATTGATTGTTAGCAGCCAATTGCTGATAATTAAGGGCTCACTACTCACTAAGGGGCCCTTTTACTAAGCTGTGGTAAAAAGGACCCTGCGCTAGCAGCGGGGGTTGTTTTTGTCGCTCGTGGAGGTCCTTTTACTTCAGCAGGTAAAAAGCTGAAAAAGCAAATGGCCACGCGGTAAGATTGAACTTGCCATGTGGGGAGGAGCACTTACCACCATCCATTGAGGTGGCAATAAGGGTTCCTGCGCTAACCCGGCAGTAACCGGGCAGTGTGCAGCCCTGCTAGATTACCGCCAGTTAACCCTCTGTGGAAATATCTACTATATAATTTGTACCTCAATGTTCTATGGCTGGCTGGCTTTGTAACATCCTGATGTCAGCAAGCCTCCAGCGTTCTCTTCCCTCTCACTGTCTCTCCCTCGCGTAAAGACGAAGAGGGCGGAACAGTGAGAGGGAAGGGAACTCTGGAGGTGAACTGATGTCAGGATGCTACGAACGCAAGAAAGTGAAGTCAACGGGATGCTGGAGGGGAAAGGATGCGAGCCCAACCTGCCTGAAGGGAATGCTGGATGGGAGGGCAGGGCAGAGGAGAATCGCTGGGGAGGGCAGAATTGCAGGACATGGATGGGAGGGCAGGGCACAGGACAATCGCAGGACATGGAGGGGAAGACAGAATCGCAGGATATCGAGGTGAGGGGAGGGCAGGGCAAAGGAGAATCGATGGACATGGATGGGATGGGAGGAGAGGAGAGAATCACGAGACACGGATGGGAGGGCAGGGCAGAAGAGAATTGCTGGGGAGGGCAGAATCGCGGAACACGGATGGGAGGACAGGGCACAGGACAATCACTGGACATGGAGGGGAGGACAGAATCACAAGACATTGAAGGGAGAGGAGGGCAGGGCAGAGGAGAATCGATGGACATGGATGGGATGGGAGGAGAGGAGAGAATCGCGGGATACAGATGGGAGGGCACGGCAGAGGAGAATCGCGGAACATGGAGGGGATAGGAGGCGAGGGGAGAATCGCAACACATGGAGGGGAGGGGAGAATCGTGTGACACGGATGGGAGGGCAGGGCACAGGACAATTGCTGGACGTGGAGGGGAGGACAGAATCGCGGGACATCGAGGGGAGGGCAGGGCAGAGGAGAATCAATGGACATGGATGGGATGGAAGACGAGGGCAGAATCGCTGGACATGTAGGGGAGGCCAGAATCACGGGTCACCAAGGAAGGGGCAGGACAGAGGAGAATCGCTGGAAATGGAGGGGAGGCCAGAATTGCGGGAAACAGAGGGGGACGGCAGGGCAGAGGAGAATCGCTGCACATGGAGGGGAGGTCAGAATCGTGAGGCACGGAGGGAATGGGAGGGGTGAGAAGAATTGCTGGGCATGGATGGGAGGGCAGGGGAGAGAGGAGAAATCGCTTCAACGAGAGCCTTGAAAACATAATCGCCATTACAAGATAGCCTTGCTAGCGCTCTTTCATTTTTTTGAGAAACTGGCCTTTTTTACTAGTTTTTCAAATATTTCTGCTAGCACCGGAAATGCCATGTGCTGGGGGGTAGAACTAGCGCTGGCGCCCACGTTGGGCTGTTGATAGTTCCGGATTGCCGAATGGTAAGCCCGCATTTGGCCGTGCGGCAGTCACTAGCATGGCTTAGTAAACAGGGGGGGGTAAGTGCTGACTCCACCCCTGGACCACCCACAAAACAGGCAGATCTCACTTTAGTTGTCTGTGGTGATATTCAGCAGCACTAACTAGTTAAGTGCTGCTGAATAACCCTACACAAGCGATTTAACTGGACAGAAGCCATTTTTGGCCAGTTAAATAACTTTGAATATAGACCCCAAAATTTCACTAAACTCTTGAATGTAGGAGCATAAAAGCAAGGAGGATTTAGAGCGGTGAAAAGCTTAAGAGCTTATCACTGGTTTTTAGCAGTAGGCTCATAAATAAGTAATGCCACACTGGGAAAAGACCAAGGGTCCATCGAGCCCAGCATCCTGTCCACGACAGCGGCCAATCCAGGCCAAGAGCACCTGGCGAGCTTCCCAAACGTACAAAGATTCTATACATGTTATTCCTGGAATCTAGGCAACATGAATAGTAGGCCTAAATTATAAGCATAACTTTCACACTCTTGAATTACCTGTAAGATGAATTTGTTCATAAGTTTGGCTGAATATAGACCACAAATTTAGGGGCCCTTTTACTAAGGTGCACCGAGAAATGGCCTGCGCTGATGTAGACGCATGTTTTGGACACGTGCAGGTCATTTTTCAGCTTGCCTGGAAAAAATGGATGAGCAGCAAAATTAAAACTAGCATGCGTTCATTTTCGGCCTGAGACCTTACCATCACCCGTTGACTTGGCGGTAAGGTCTCAGCGCCTATGCACCTTAGTAAAAAGGGCCACTTAGGATCCTAACTTAGGAGTCTAAATTTAGCAGCTCAACTTTTTTTAAATATTGAGCCCTATGTTTTTATGAGTCCTTTTCACATCCTTATTGATACCCTGTAGAAATACAAATGAACTCAATATCCCCATTTCATATTTCTAGTATACATCTGCACTGACTTATGATGGAGTTCGGGTGATGGCAGAGGCATTTCAGAACCTGAGGAAACAAAGGATAGACATCTCTCGTCGTGGGAATGCTGGAGACTGTCTGGCTAACCCTGCCGTTCCTTGGGGCCAAGGCATCGATATTCAGCGAGCTCTACAACAGGTGAAAACTGACAAACACTGAAAGAATGATCTTTCTTTTAAAATATTATGTAGGGATTTTTCAATGGTGGAAAGGTCAAATAAGGGATGGTTGTTTAAACCTTTCAACAAGACTAAAAACAAGAGGAGTCTCAGCAGATTATGGGATCTGTTGCTGGGGGTTGTGATTAAAGCAACTAACTGCAGAGCTCAAAAGAGGATGAGAGTCCTATGAAACTGTTCTTTTTGTTCACAATAGATGGATGTGGTTGTGGATGTCATTTCTGTTGTATTTTGTTAAAATAACACCTAAATAAAGATTCAAATTTTAAGAAAATTAGGTTTAGACAAGTTCCTGAAGGAAAAGTTCTTAAAAAATAGTAGCTAGGTAGACATGGGAAATCCATTGCTTATCTCTGAACTATAAGAAATAGATGTGCTTTTTTGAAATCTGTAGTGTACTTGTGACCCATAATGGCCAAGATGTTTATATCATGGTCTTGTTAATTTAGTTCTGGGTTTGTATCTATTTTCAAAGGAAGAAGATTCATTGGGAAATATTGAAAAGCACTCACTATACAGATACCTGTAGAAAGAGAGAAATAGTCTATTTTTTACTGGGAAAAAAAAACCCTGCAGCTGTTCCAAAGCTGTGCCAGGTGATAAGTGATATCTGTTGAACATGACAGAATTAGATAAATCATTCTGCCCTGCCTTTAACATTTCGTATTCATGACTGCTCAATATATGACATATATAAAGACAAAAGAACACTATCCAGCTTATAATCGAACGAGAAAAACGCCCAAGTTCCGACCTAAATCGGGAGATGGGCGTTTATCTCACAAAAACGAATAACGCGGTATAATCAAAAGCCGAATTTGGGTCGCTTTCAACTGCACTCCGTCGCGGATGCGGACAAAGTGGACGGGGGCGTGTCGAAGGCGTGTCGAAGGCGGAACTGGGGCGTGGTTATCACCCGAACAGAGATGGGCGCCCTTCGCCGATAATGGATGCGTTTGTAGCTAGAATTTAGGGCACTTTTCCTGGACCCTGTTTTTTCACGAATAAGGCCCAAAAAGTGCCCTAAATGACCAGATTACCCCCAGAGGGAATTGGGGATGACCTCCCCTGACTCCCCCAGTGGTCACTAACCCCCTCCCACCACAAAAAAATGATGTTTCACAACTTTTATTTTCACCCTCAAATGTCATACCCTCCTCCCAGGCAGCAGTATGCAGGTCCCTGGAGCAGTTGTTAGGGGGTGCAGTGGACGTCAGGCAGGTGGACCCAGGCCCATCCCCCCTACCTGTTACAATTGTGCTGCTTAATGCTTATTAGTCGTCCAACCCCCCAAACCCACTGTACCCACATGTAGGTGCCCCCCTTCACCCCTTAGGGCTATAGTAATGGTGTAGACTTGTGGGTACAGTGGGTTTGGGGGGGATTTGGGGGGGCTCAACACACAATGGAAGGGTGCTATGCACCTGGGAGCTCTTTTACCTGTTTTTTTGTTTTTGTAAAAGTGCCCCCTAGGGTGCCCGGTTGGTGTCCTGGCATGTGAGGGGGGACCAGTGCACTACGAATCCTGGCCCCTCCCACGAACAAATGCCTTGGAGTTATTCGTTTTTGAGCTGGGCGCTTTCATTCTCCGTTATCGCTGAAAAGCAAAAACGCCCAGCTCACACATTGGCGAATAAAACATGGGCGTCTATTTTTTTCGTAAATACAGTTTGGTCCGCCCCTTCACGGACCCGTTCTCGGAGATTAACGCCCATGGAGATAGGCGTTTCTGTTCCATTATGCCCCTCCGTGGATCATTATGGCTAAAGAATGTTAAGCAGTTGCCACTCTGACATGATAGTTTGCACATATTAATTATGTACTGGAGCAGAAATGTGCAAATTATGAACAAGGAATGCACATGGATTGCACATTGTAGATACTATGCAGTCACTTACTATGTGCTATCATTGGTACAATTGGTGTAGATGCATTTACGCCTGGATTCTATATATGGCACAGATTTCCATGGGCAGTTTCCATTTCTGTGCATAACTTAATAGGTTAATCGATTCTTAATTGGCGCTAAGGATTAATCAATGGATCTTAACAAGCATTAATTGAAGCCAATTAGTAGTTACATGCAGAAATGCCTTACGTCCTATTCTATAATCCCCATGCCTAATTTCCATTGTTCTCAACTCCAAAGTGGGTGTGGCAATGGGTGGGGCCTGGGCAGATCAGGGGCATGCCTTGAAATTAGACATGGGGTTGTAGAATACTATTATTACTGCACCTAACTGTGGGATTTCGGCACAAGAAATGCCCCAAGAGTTAGCACTCAGGCTTCGCACTTACCAAGTTGTAACTTAGGCACTTCCTGTACAGTAAATGAAAAACTGAATTATACTTTAGTAAAAGAGCTCTTTAGCAAAGAAACTTGTCTTTCAATAGCTGATAAAACATAACCTCTTTTTTTCACTGAGGTGGCCAGTTTCTACCAATAGCTAATAGCAGAAATTAAATCTCCACCAAAATTGACATGCTCAATACCTTCATTCACAGCTGACAGCTGTTTGCTTTGTTAATTTTACCCCCTCCCAAAACATTTAGCCCAGCACGCATACTAGTTGATATAATTCATTTTCCTTCTTGCAACCTGTCAGAGAATGACCATATGATGCTCACAAATGATTCATCTGAAATTAATGGAGCTTAGATAGCTGACTTGGACATCTGCTATAGAAAAAAAAAAAAGAATTTTATTGGCTGCAACTGTAGCCCTGGTATCACAATAGCATTTCCTCTGCCAAAGAGAATGATCACAGATCCTATTAATGACCAGTATAAAAATACACGTGGTCAACTGGTATACTGGTGCAATTGAGCAATACTGAGGCATCCTTCAGTTCTATGAGTGTGCCCTTTCCAATAGATTCAGAACCCAAGCCTTTTGTTTGGCTAACCTACTAGCATGATGTCTTAATCTAAAGTATATTCTGATTTTTTTTTAGATATGTAGAATAGAACATTAGAAATTATATAACTCTTCAAAATGGAGAGTAAAAAATCACTAGGAACTAATACATTCAAAATAACGAACAGATGGTGGAAGGTTTATCTGTCAGATTCCAATGCAGAAATTTTTCTTGCTAACAACCCGCCAGGGATGTCACAGGGGATATTTCACATAATTAGGTAGTTTTATTCTGATGGCAAGTTTTGAACTGTAGCATTACCTGCTTGTGCCCATATCCCTTGGAGATAGTTATCTATAGTAGCTAAGATCGGGACTAATCAGAGCATGGATGGAAGACTTTCAATGAACACTTAGTAGAAGTTGTAAGACTGGCTCATTGAAGGGCCTGTTTTGTCTAAGCTCAGATTGAGCTAATGTTCCCGAATGGTGTCGAAGGTGCTATCTTTTAGAAGAAACGTCAAGGTGGGTTGGAGCAAAATTCTCTCCGCCCCCAGCTCCCACTCTCCACTTCCACCTATCAAAATATAAATATCTCAGCTAGCAGGGATCCTTAAGCTCTGTCATTTGAAGACCTTTCCCTGTTGGCAGCCAGAGATCTTCAAAGCAGCAGTCCAAGGCAATGCCCCTGGGCATAGGTGCATGAAAATTGACCATCTGTATGGGGAGGGGCAACGTTGGTTTTGGGGATATGCTGCCAGCTGCCTCTTAGAAGAGCTCTGGCTGCTGAAAGAGGAAGAGGTCTTCGACTGATGGAGCTTTGGGATCTCCGCCAAGCCACAGCAAAAGTGGAGGAGTGGCCTAGTGGCTAGGGTGGTGGACTTTGGGCCTGGGGAGCTGTAGGAACTGAGTTTGATTCCCACTTCAGGCACAGGCAGCTCCTTGTGACTCTGGGCAAGTCACTTAACCCTCCATTGCCCCATGTAAGCCACATTGAGCCTGCCATGAGTGGGAAAGTGCGGGGTACAAAGGTAACAAAAAATGGGCCACAATTTGGATGGTGCAAACACAGAGCAGATCACACGAGAAAGCCCACAAATCTATTTACCACAACATTCCAAATTGAGGGGGCTCTGGCCTACCCACACATAGCTGTGGCTAAGTCACTGAGGGAATTTCCCAGGATATATATATATGTTCTTAACAAAAGTATCAAACTTTAAGTCAACAGAGGAGTTGAGAGTTTGGTTTACTATTTAAAAAGAAAACCTAAAATGCAGTACAAGCTCAGGTGAATTGTATTATTGTGGGTTGCAAGTAAGATTAAATAAATGCTTTAATAATACTATAGAGAGAAGTATTATTGAACTTTTTCCTTCATAGTATGGTAATCCAACCAAATGAAGTACTTTATTAGATTTAACTAAGGGCCTCTTTAATCAAACTGTGCTAGGGGTCCCCGGTGCAGTAATGCTGACAAAGGCCATTCGCTTTGGGCTTCATCGGCATTGCCGTGTAGGAACCGCTAGCGTGGCTTAACCCATTAGTGCCCAATGTTCCCTTATGGGCACTTATTATGGGAACATTGGGCATTAATGGGTTAATAACAGAGGCTCTAAAAGAGCCATATTTGAATCTTGAAAGAGAGAACATGTTATGACTGGACATGCATAGGATATACTGACCATTTAGCATGTATGGGACATTTGCCCTCAAAACAGTAGCAATATCAATCTACATGTTGCCTGGAAAAAAACAGGGGCCCCCTTAAATAGTTCAAAATACTTTGCAATGGTTTAAACATTTAGTATGACCTTGAAAATACATTAGTCCAACCTTTATTAGGAAACTCCTTAGCAAACGCTTTGTGCCGTATGCCTTATTTATTGCAAAAATTTAATCGCAACTTTATCTTCTTCGTTAAGTGCCATAATGCTAAAATGGATCTTAATGATCACTTCCTGAATGACATCATTTTGAAAACAAAGATCATCCAGTTTTTACAGCATCTTCCAGTAACAACTGTCAATAATACAATAGTAATAATTTTTTTAAATACAGTTCATTTGTTTTGGTGTTATTTGGAAACATGTTGGGGGGTCCCATTTTTACCAAACTCCATGTAGAGTAGAATTTATTTGATTATCTATAACTTGTACACATTAACTCCGCGTGAGCCAGTTAGCATATGGCAATATGAATGTGCTAGCTGGTTAACGTTTTTCACTCCCATACCCCACCCTCAATACTTTTAAAACATAGATAATGCGTGGGTTAGCGCATGCTAAAAGACAAATATGGTAAAATATTGTAATGCGTTTTGCACTAAGTCTTTAGGGCTTAATGTCCTTTAGCACAATGGCCACTAATGGCTATTTGCGAGAGTAGAATTGCTTGATTGAGTTATCATCCTTTGGCCAGCTGTAGATACATAACACATTTCATAGTATGGGCACTTCCAGGAGACTTTAGCTCAGAGGAAGAAAATAGCATGCATACACGATGTTTCTCGAAGTAAGTATGCTATTTTACCCCACTTGGCCACTTATACTAAAGATCAATTGCAAAGTACATGGTCACTTTTAGTACGCATGCTTTTTGTAATTTTCAATGAGAAAATACCAAGATGCATCCCCTTTGAAAATTAGCTTAAAGCAGTGGTTCACAAACCTGGGGTGCATCCAGGACCAGGTTTGGGAACCACTGGCTTTAACAGCACTCAGGGCAACCAAGAGGGGAGGCAAGATTACCCGGGCCCGGCCTCCAAGGGAGTCCCGTGGTAGTGCCGTCATGTCGGCAAGATTTCCGTGGCACAAAGGCAGAAGGTGGCTCAGGCAGGCTGCCACCTCATTGGTCTCCTGCTTGTGTATGTACTGACCGGGTTCGCAGAACGCTAACTTGCTGCAAACCCAGCCAGTACATACACGAGCAGGAGACCAACGCAGGCTGAAGTCTTCTAACTCTTGCAGGTCCTTCCTTCTTCCTGCCTTGCCCCTCCTCCTCCTCCCTGTTCCCTGTTTCCACCATGGCTGGGAGGGGATGTGGTAGGAAAGGAAGGATCTGCAGTGACATAGGGTAAAGTGGGGGGCAGGGCGGCAATGAGATCCCAAGTGGGAAGGAGCAGGAGCGGGGACAGCTGCAACAGCCATGGCCAGAGTTGGGCGGGAGGGCAGGGAGCGGTGACCCTGCCCCATCTCCCGACGGCCCTGCATGGACTTTACAACTATTTGGCTCTTTCAAAATTGCTCACATAGGCGTAAGAGGGAAAAGAAGTCTGCATATAGGTCGGTCTAGATGCATAGGGATCTTTTGAACAATCTCTGTTACCCCTTACCTTTTTCATGTTCAAAGTCTATTGCGTGATAGAAAGAATTTGTTAAAATATTTGTTTTATTCATACATTTTTTTATTACTATTATTTCAAAGGTTCGCTTTGAAGGTCTAACAGGAAATGTACAGTTTAATGAGAAAAGGCCGACGAACTAATTACACTCTTCATGTGATTGAGCTAAAACACGAAGGCATCAGGAAGGTAAAGTACAAAAAAAGGCCTTTTGAGCCGAAACATGGCCCATGCTGAGCCATTGTTTGTTCTTTGAAGACATACATTAAAGGGCCTGAGGAGTCCTTTTACCAAACTGCAGGGAAAAAAGGCCCTGCGCTACAGCGGGGTCCATTTTTCCTGTGCACCAGAAGAGAAGTCAGCGCATGGCCATGCGACAGGGAACCTTTACCGCCACATTGAGGTGGCGATAAGGGCTACCTTGGTAACCACCCCCACCCCCACCCCCGTAAATTGGCGCACACTCAGGGTGGAACTACCGCTTTGGGCCTACCGATAATTTGTAAAATTGTAAAATACCCCCTGAGTGACTTAAGTGACTTTAGTTTTCGTCTCCACTGTGCTACATCGTCTAATATTTTATGGGAGCATTTTTTCAAGCGCTGCCCACCACGGGTTGAATTGCTCCCTAATCAGGGCACCAGCACTGAATATCCAAGACTTCACAGCTGCGTCTTTTGTTTGGAGTGTGGAGTTTGTTATTCTGTTTTGTTCTGTTCTTCTCTGTCCTGTAAAATACTAGCACGTGGCCTATAATGTGCCTTGATTTAAGCCCTGATCACTAACACCAGCCCTAAAACTGATGTAAATGCCTTTGCCTACATTTTGAAAGTGTGCTCATAAATATTTGTGACCTACTGAGCAAAAAGGTATCAATAGTGGGGCATGTGAACAAAATAAGGTACCAATAGTGGGGTATGTGACTTGTTTATACCACAAGATAGAGGGATATGAACTGCATCATCCTGCAAAATGTCAGCCTCTGATATGGTCTAATTATGTCTTTAAAAATGAGAAACGTTTATCAATTTAGAAAAAAAATCAATTAACCCCAGAAATCACATACCCCACTTTAAGAACCTGCAGTTTTTAGGCTGTAGAACATGAAAAACATCAAAGTTGTAAAAAGAATTGCATAGACCCATTCTACTGACCCTATAGTACACAAAACTTTCAAAAAATGAAAGTTGCCCCTCTAAACTTTTATAGCCTTTATCTCTGTTATTTGGAACCCATCTTTTGGTACCTTTTTGCTCAGTGGGTCACATTTGCATTTCATATTCAATGTACTGCCCATGCGCCACTTAAACTCCGCCTACAGTAAAAATAAGCACCATGCAACTATTGTGCATACATTTATGCTAATCAGTATTTTATAAGACATCTAACAGTGTAAGTGGCCACTCAAGTGTAAGTGATTAAACTATTGCCACCCAATAAGAGAACATTGAATCCTAGTGACCCAACCAAGTTGTGCAACATCAGATATGAAGAATAGACTGAAACTGCAGAAAATGTTATCACCTTTACACAAGCTGGTTGGATCCTGATTGCTTCCCATTCATATCAAAGAGGTTGGTATATTTCATTTGACCACTGGAGTTTGCTTTGGTGTACAGCAGTCATGGTATGATATGGTTTCTGGGAAGGGAATCAACTAGTTCTCCTTATATCATTTTTTTGGCAGCGTATATATGGTAGCCTAGATTTGATGGCCAGAGGTGTTAGCCTTGCAGAAGTAAGATAGTCTAGGAAAAGCTTGCAAAGAATATAATCTGCCTTTTAGTTAGAATTGATAGGAAGAGGTGCTTGGATTGCTGATGTTGGTAAGGGGCTTCATAGTACCTTCTGTTTTGTCGTTACCAGATCGGATATTGGAATGAAGATGATAAGCTTGTTCCATCAACCACAGATTCTCAAGCTGGGAATGATTCCATGGGTCTCCAGAACAGGACTTATATCGTTACCACGATCCTAGTGAGTCCTCTCATATACAGTCAGTGTCACCATGCAACCATCTCATATCTGTTTTCCTTCCGGTTGTCTTTATGGTGCTGAGCTCAGCTTTGTACATGTAAGATCTTCAGGGTATGCAAATCTGACTAAATTTACTGAAGGGAATCTTAATAAAACCTGTCCCCACAATAGTTGTCTATTTAAAAGAGGAATAAATCCTGCCAAATATAAAGGAGCATGCCCATAAAGGGACCGAAAAATCATAGTACATCATTTAAAATGGAACCTTGCCTTCACTGGTAACCTGTGGAGTTTATAGAAATATGGCGTTATTAATTCATCTTCTCATAAAGAATATATCACCCTAATCATTAAATTCTGGACCGTTTGCAATTTTTTCACAACCAAGTTAGTGCAACCCATATAAACAATAGACAATCTTTGAGAGTAACAATGTTTGCACCACAAGTCGAAAAGATGGTAACTCAAAGTATCATTGGATAGATCTCAACTTTCTCAGGAGCAAAAAATAACTTTCTACTATTTATTTACTTAGTTGACCATAGTAAACGTTGACTATCTACCTCAACCCCTAGAATATGTGAGGAAAATTCAAATTTGAATTTAGTATTTCCAATAGAAAAAGTTTATTTTCCCATAATATCCTTGTTTGGGCCTAGGCATAAAAATTTTGTTTTTTCCTGGTTAATTTTTAACCGGAAACGCCAGCCAGTCAGGTTTTCAGGTGCCCATAATTAATATGTATTAGATAGATCTTCTTGTATTGAAGGCAGTGCATGCAAATCCACTCATTTGTATTTATTATGGATATCTTGAAAACCTGAATGGCTGGGTGTTCCCTGAGGATTACTCTTTAATATATAAGTGTTAAAGAGGCATTCAGAAGTTCAGTTTTCCACCTAATTTAGCTTAATGAGTTCCTGATTAACAATATGAACTACGTTAAGATCCTTTTTTTTTAAGGTATATATATTTCATTTTGCTCCTTAGACTTACTCCCCTCCCCCCCCCCCCCCCCCGATAGTCAGCGCTATTTAACTGGTTAAATAATGCTTAACTGACTATCCACCAATATCCAGCGGGGGTAACTGACTATCCCCTTCTGAATATCTCTGGTTAGCGGCTAGCTGGTTATATCGTGCGATATAACTGGTTATCCACCAGTTTTTAAATTGAGTTTAGTGACCATATTTGGGCACGTGAAACCATAGAATATTTTTGGCTGGTTTCAAGATAACCGGTTAAGTCGACTTAGCCGGTTATCTTGAAACCAGCCAAAAATAAACCAGATTTTCAATGCCGGTCACCAAAAATGGCTGAGCATTGACTATCCGGGCTCAGCGCTGACTTCTGGAGTTAGCTGGTCTACACTCCTGTGGTCTGAAAATTAGCCTCACTGGTTTTAATTTTCTTATTCACTGAAAGGCCTTTTACTAAGGTGCACCGAAAAATGGCCTGCACTGGTGTAGACGTGTGTATTGGACGCGCTCAGGTCCATTTTTCAGCGCACCTGCAAAAAAGGCTTTTTTTGCCGAAAATGGTCGTGCGGCACAATAAAAATCAGTGCGCATCCATTTTGGGCCCGAGACCTTACCGCCCCTCCCCCCTTGACTTAGCGGTAATCTCTCACACGTTAACCGGGTGGTAATCATCAGAGCGCATACACTAGCAATTAGCGCCCGGTTAGTGCCACATGGTAGAAAATAGAAATTATTTTCTGCCGCACGTATTGGATGCGCTAGAAATTAGAATTACCACCAGGGGCACACAGTAGCCGGGTAGTAGTTCTAATTTGATGTGTGTTGTATGCACGTATGCGTCTTAGTAAAAGGACCCCTGAATTCTAAACATAGCAGGCTCTGCAGATCACACAATACAGAACTGGAAGTATAACCTAGTGCAGTGTTTCACAGGTCGGTCCTGGAGTGCTCCTTTGCCATTCAGATTTTCAGGATATCCACAATGAACATGCATGGAAGAGATTTGCATATAATGGAGGCAGTGTATGCAAATCAAGTTCATGAATACTGAATGTGGAAATCCTGAAAAGCTGACTGGCAAGGGGGTACTCCAGGACCAACTTGCAAAACACTGACCTAGTGGTTAGAGCAGCAGATTAAAAACCAGAGAAACCGGGGTTCATATTTTGCTTGTGGCCTTGGGCAAGTCACTTCACCCTCTGCTGCCTCAGGTACAAAATTAGGACTCTATGTACCAGGCTGTGTTAATATGGTTTGACATGTTGAATAAACCAAGCCCCATGATTTCAAAGGAGCCTATTTCTAACTGTGCACTCAACTCTAATTAATATGCATTTAATATTGCTTAGTAAGTATAACCTTGTGTTAATAAATAGAAATAAAACAAAACACAACAAAGGAAGAAAAGTAATATCTTTTTTTTTTATTGAACTAACTTAATACATTTTTTGACAAGCTTTCGAAGGCAATACCTTCTACTTCAGGTCAGGTATGAGCAAAAGATGACAATATCAAAATATATATAAGTGAAATATGAAAACCATTTCAATCATAGTCTCAAGGGAAAGATGGGGGAGTGACAGGGAGAAACAGAGGGAGATAGATGGTAACCAGAAGGTGACAAGGCAGATTACATTTATGGTTTCTAATGTGATAGGAAACCCAGGTCCTTGTTAAGTCCTGTCATTTCAGCATTCTAGTTGCAAAGGTCTTACATTCTTGGATTGTTTTAAAGTTGCTTCTTAATATTCTGACCATAAGCCGCCCAATGCTCAAAAGTATTAAACTGGCCAGAAATGGCACATGGCCAGTTAAATACACTCAAGCCGGCTAGCAGCTGATGCTCAGTGGGAGATAACTGGCTATGTCCTGCTGAATTTTCCGGTCACTGGCTATGTCATGTGACATACAGGCTTATTTTCAAAGCACTTTGGGAGGCTAAGTTCCATAGGTTTCTATGGAACTTTGGGAGGCTAAGTGCTTTGAAAATATGCCTCAACGCCAGTTTCCACTGATTTTCACCGGCTGACTGGTTAAGTTTAGCGGCCAGATAGACCCACATAAGTAGCAGGTCTATCTTTGGCTGCTAGAACCTAGCTGGTCAGGTGATGAATATTGACTTAACTGTCTATGTTCAGAGCGCCAACCCCCCCCCCCCCCGCCCCCCCCAGAAATTCAATGTTGGTGGCCAGATAAGACCCCAGCATTGAATTTCCAGTCTAACTCCTGCTGTCTCAATATCGGAGCCAAGGTCCTTTCTGCATTGGGATCTGGACAAAAAAAATGTTATCGAGACCAGCAGATATTCAGCTGGGACTTGCATAAGTGTCTTATGAGGGTCCCAGCTTAATATTGATTGGGACCCGCACAAGCTCCAGTGGCCTGAGCACTGTGAATCAGGTCTGGATCTTCAGACATGGCCCAGTACTGAATATCTGGGGCTAATTTAGCCAGCGACAGTCAGCATTTTTTTTTAAAATGTCTGCTGCTGGTTGAATATTGACATTACTTTTCTCAGTATTTCCAGCTCCAGATTGTATGTCACTACAAGAGGGTCTTTTCTCTGAGGTTTTCTTTTATTTGTACTGTGGTAAGTTTTCCTTGAGTATTTTAAGTAAGGAGGCAATTTTCTTGGAGATTATTTGGGGGATATAGCTTGTCTGTTTGAAGGATTCTGACAGGATTTTGAGGTGTTTATCTCTGTCTCTTGGGTCAGAGCATACAACAATGGTATCATGTGGCTTGGCTGTGTATAATTGAACTTTTTTTGTATGTGAAGGGTGGAAGCTGGAATTGTGGAGGCAGCTGCATCTGGTAGTTAGGTTCTTGTATGTATAAGTTTGTGTATAGCCACTGTAGTTAGAAATTGTGGTGTCCAGCAAGTTAACTTTTTAACTTTTTCTGTGGAATAGTCAATTGTGAATCTGACTGAAGAATAGGATGCATCAAAAAAATTGTAAACTTATATCAAAGTCTCTTCTCCTTCAGGCCAAATCATAAAAAAGGAAAAAAGTGATCAATATACTGGCAATATTTAAAGGGTTTAGTCTGATATGTATTCAAAATGCCTCTTCCAGTTCTGCCATGAAACAGTTGGCAAATTGTGATGCCATCCTGGTACCCATAAGTCTGCATCAGTGACTTTAAAACAATCCAGAAGATAAGACAGGCAATATTCAAAGCGATTTAAGAGGGCAGGAGAGGTTCCTGCCCTCTTAAATCGCCTGTCACCGCCTACCTACTACTACTACTATTACTACTATTAAACATTTCTATAGCGCTACTAGACTTATGCAGCGCTGTACAAATTAACATGAAAAGACAGTCCCTGCTCAACAGAGCTTACAATCTAAATTGGACAGACAAACAGACAGCTAGGGGTGGGGAAATTGCAGTGGTAGGGGTGATAAGTGAGGGTGTTGAGTAAGAGAGTCATGGTTAGGAGTCAAAAGTAGTAGCAAAGAGGTGGGCTTTAAGCCTAGACTTGAAGACAGCCAGAGACTGAGCCTGATGTACTGGCTCAGGGAGTCTATTCCAGGCATAGAGAGCAGCGAGATAGAAGGAACGGAGCTGGGAGTTAGCAGTGGGGGAGAAGGGGGACGACAGGAGACATTTACCCAGCGAACGGAGTTCACGGGGAGGAATGTAGGGAGAGATGAGAGCGGAAAGGTACTGAGGAGCTGCAGAGTGGAAAAAGGAGAAGTTTGAACCGTATGCGGAAGCGGATAGGGAGCCAGTGAAGCGACTTGAGGAGAGGGCTAACGTGAGTATAGCGACTCTGGCGGAATATAAGACGCGCAGCAGAGTTTTGCCTACCCCCAGTATAGGCACTGAAGTGGGCAGTGCTGCTAAATATCACCTCTGATCACCACCAAATAAGTAGGAAATTCAGGGGCAGTACAGGAGACGGCATTAGGGAGGAGCTTTGCTCCTGCCCCCAACATCCCCAATGGACCACCAGGGAACAAACATAGGCCCAGAGGGACCTACCTAGACTACGAGGGATTGGGGGGGGGTCCATTCTAGTGGGGTAGGAGGTCTTCTTCTTGGCATGGGCTGGGGGAAGGGAATGGGTTGCAGGGAACCTTTGTTGGAGGGGACCAGGAGGGAGATCAGAGGACTTTGTTTAAGCTAGAAAAGGTTATGCAGGTCCTGGAAGATATTCAGCTGGGGCCTGCATAAGCTACAGTGGCCAGCCCACCCAAAATTAGCCCCCAATATTCAGTGCCATTGCCTGGACATGGCACTGGGGGGCTAATCTAGCTGGTGACAATCAGCATTTAAAAATTGCTGACCCCCGCCAGCTGAATATCATCTTGAAGGTCTTTGAAGTTAGTAAAAGGGCCCCAGTAAGAGCAGAAGATAGGGAATCAGCAATATACATGAATGATGCATTCTTATGACTTGTACTAACATAGTAACACAGTAAATGACAGCAAATAGTGACCTGCATAGACCATCCAGTCTGTCTAGTAATCCACTACAGTCCCAACCACTAATTAATGCAAGATGTGCTCTTCCTTCATCAGGAGTCACCATATGTGATGTTGAAAAAAAATGCTGATCAGCTTGAAGGCAATGACCGATATGAGGGGTACTGCGTGGAGCTTGCAGCGGAGATTGCAAAGCATGTCGGTTTCACCTACAAGTTAGAGATTGTGAAAGATGGAAAGTATGGTGCCAGGGACACCGATGTGAAAGGATGGAATGGCATGGTTGGAGAGCTGGTGTACGGAGTAAGTGTACAGTACCTTCTGTGTCCTTCATTGCAGACAATATGGACCAATATTTTGTTCATTTCTATATTGCACTGCAGGATTCAGCGGCCCTTTCACTAAGCCGTTTAGGTGCCTACACGTGCCCAAAGCATGCCAAATTGGAGTTACCGCCCGGTTACCGCGCCACCCTTGCAGTAATTTCAATTTTGGCACGCGTCCATTATGCACATCTGAAAAAAAATTATTTTCTGGCGCATGGCAGCTACGCATATCAAGTGGCATTTGACATGCGTAGACCATTAACGCCCGGTTACCGCGTGAGACATTACAGCTAGGTCAATGGCTTGTGGTAAGGTCTCAGACCCAAAATGGACACGCAGCAATTTTTCTTTTGCCGCAAGTCGATTTTGACAAAAAAAGGCATTGTTTGTAGGTGTACAGAAAAATAATTCTGCGCATGCCCAAAACACGCATCTACACTACCACAGGCCATTTTTCAGTGCACCTTAGTAAAAGGACCCCTTAGTTCTTATGGAATAAATTTCCCAAAGTTGAGTCAGAAGTTATGCATTTTAAGTTGTTTGTAGATGAATTAGAGGCAGAGTTATCATCCCGGGCTACCGTTAAGGTGTATTATTTTACCACTAAATCGTGCTATTTTAGCACAAGTCCCATAGCAATGAGACCTAGGGGCCTTTTTACTAAACTGTGTTAGGTGTTAATATGCACCTAATGCAGGAAAAATGGCCTAACGCAGGACACACTAAAGCATCCTGCTTTTGTTTTGCCATTTGCATGTGCTAAGTGCATTTTTTTGGGGGGGTAGGGGCGTTTCTAGGGATAAGAAGGGGCATGGATGCTCTGATCAGCCAATGTACTGACTGGTGGGTGCTGTGCATCTCTGCTGTTCTTTTGCTTCAAGTGCAAAGTTGAAGAGCCTATTGGTTCTCTTTGGACAAAGCTGGCATTGTTCCTTCCCATACCAAGGCTGTTAGGTCAGCATGCTGAAAGATCAGCTCCACAAAGGAGACTTGTTTTGATGGCCCTTCTGGGAATACCTATGACATGACAAATTCCTAGGGCTGAAACACGAGTCATGTCAGGTCTCCCTTATCCTTTTTGAAGACTAATGTAATAAAGAAATTTTGGACACCATCTGTGAGTGGTTCTTCTTTTGGTTCCTCTACTGTTTTATACCTGGAGTATTCCATCTGTGGAGCTATTTCCTTCTGTTTGTGACTAGCACATCTATAATGCAGAAGCCATTAGCACTTCCTAAATAGGAGGCAGTAAGTGCTCCCCCGATAACTTTTTTTAATTGGCCATATGCTAACGCTAACATTAGTGCATGACCAGAAATTCAACTAACAGAAAAATGCCTATTTTACAGGTTGCATAGCATGTCGAAAAGTCCCGCATTAGGGTGTGCTAAGCCCGTTTACTAACACAGCTTAGTATGAGGGGCCTCCTGGTTACAAATAACTGGGATTAACAGAAAAGAAAATGTCTTAATGGTAGCCCATGTTGATAACATCTCCCTATAGTGATTTTCAGCCACTAAAAATGTTCATGAAAGTTCATAACATGGATAATTTAACTGTATAGCAAAGAGGCATTTGGGAGACGTAATTTGAATCTTCAACTCACATACCTTTATTTCTCGTGTTGTAGTGGGTAAAGTTATACACTGATATTGATACCTAACTTTTATTTATGCATAATACGATTGTTTTGCATGTACATGCTATTACACGGTCATCTTTGCAATTAGGAACATTATTGAAAATGTACCTCGATATTTTTAGGATAGTGACTTTGGTAGCCAAAAGCTGTAATGGTATGTTGGTTGAAGTTCCCTGTGTGTCCCTATGGTTAAAATTGGATTTGATTGAGAACAGGCCTATGTACACTTTGGGGGTCTTTTACTAAAGTTTAGCTCAAGTTATCTGCAGCAGGGCCAATTTTATTCCAATGGGGCATGCTAAAAAGTTTGCATGCCTACAGCGTGGCTTAGTAGACAGGGCCCTTTGGGGTCCTTTTACAAAGGTGCGCTAAAAAATGGCTTGTGGTAGTGTAGGCAACCCAGCAGAAGCAGGAGCAACTGGGGATTGCTCCTGCCCTGGAGCTCCTCCAGAAATGATGGATTTGAACAGGTAGGCCTGGGATGCCTATGGGAAGGGTCGGGGTCTTTGGAGGAAAAGGGATGATTTTTGGGAGGGTGTGGGGGGGGGTCTTCAGGAGGGGAAATGTGTTTGAGAGGGCTTTGGGGGGAAGGGAGGAAGATTCTTGGTAATGCATGGCCCCTTTAAGATGCAGCCCAGAAGTATTGGACTGTCAGCTGTGGGTTAGCTGCTCGATGCTCCTGGGCAGTATGAGTAATACTACTTAGCAGTTTGATCATACACTGTGTTATTCATCTTCTGCTGGAGTCAGTATCCTACAGGTTAGTGACCTTCATGGTTAAATATGATGAGTAAAAGCCTTAATTTTACCACACCTTAATAACTACCCTCTTAGGGTATTTGTCTATCTTACTGAACATTTTAGGAGAACAACATTGTCTATTCTGATAATTGTAATAAATTGTTTTTATAAACCTGGGAAAATGAAAAAGAAATAGCAATATGAGACAAGCAGCCCAAAACAAATGTCTTCAGTATTATATTTAGGTATAATTGACACAATTTGTTCTCAATGTGTGCTGCCATCTCCAGAACTGAAATTCATGCGGCAAACAAATAGCTAAGAATTGAGGCGAAATTAGGAAGAGCTGATTCTAAACAATTCATATCCTTTTCCTGAAAAAGGCAATATTTGCATTATTTAAAAATGTATAAGTATATGTGGAGGATAATTTTGTATAAGGGAAATTAGAATGCAAACTGGATGTATAGCTTCATTTGTTTATATACAGTATTGTTTTATAAAAGACCCAGTGGCTGATTAAATCACTTTGAGCAACCTGGGGTTATGCATGATTCAGAGTAAATGTAAATGCAGCTATAGACATATTCCAAGTTCAACGTGTAACATAGTAATAGTAGATGATAGCAGATATAGACCTGTACGGTCCATCCAGTCTGCCCAGCAAGATAAACTCATTATATATGGTGTGTGATACTTCATATGTATACCTGGTCTTGATTTGTCCTTGTCATTCTCAGGGCATAAACTGTAGAAGACTGCCCAGCAATGTCCTTGTTCTAAAATGTCTGAAGTTATTGTCTAAGCCCCTGTTAAGCTACACTCCAGCCCATCCAAATCTATTCAGCCATGATATGTAGTGCAATTCTAAAATGCAGAACACATGTGTAGTTTCAAAGATCATCCAATCCATATCTCTTTTAAATCTCTGCATGCTGGTACTTATAAATAGCACATTTACTAAAATTGCTACTTTGGGGTCAATATTCAAAGCGATTTAATCAGCCACTAGGTCTTTTATAAAATATATTTTTGTAGCAGCTGAGTGTACCCAGCGGTAATTGGGCAGTGCCGCAAGCTGCCTGATTACTACCAGATTAGATGGGAGCCCTTACCGCCAGGTAAGGGATCCCCCAGAGATGGCAGCACAGCAAGTGTTTTACTTGCCGCATTGGCCATTTCCTGTAGGAAAGAGAGACTTCCCTTTTACCCATTGCAGTAAAAGGGGGCCTTGGCGCACATGAAGAACATGTGCTGACACCAGCGCAGGCCCCCTTTTGCCACAGCTTGGCAAAAGGGGCCCTTAACCGGTTAGTGTTGTTGAATATCACCACAGACCACTAAACTCAAAGCCGGCTATTTTGTGGGTGGTCTGGGGCAGGAATCGGCACCGATACTAGGGGCCCTGTTTATTAAGCTGTGCTAACTTCCATCTTAAGTAGAGAGGTGTAGTAGCCATGTTAGTCCACTTTTAAAGGTTATCAATAGAAAGCAAACAAAATAAAACATGGAAAAGAAAATAAGATGATACCTTTTTTATTGGACAAACTTAATACATTTCTTGATCAGCTTTCGAAGGTTGCCCTTCTTCGTCAGATCGGAAATAAGCAAATGTGTTAGTTATATATACTATCTGCTAACTCATTTGCTTATTTCCGATCTGACGAAGAAGGGCAACCTTCGAAAGCTAATCAAGAAATGTATTAAGTTTGTCCAATAAAAAAGGTATCATCTTATTTTCTTTTCCATGTTTTATTTTGTTTGATTTCTATTGATAACCTTTAAGCTGTGCTAAAAATTAGTGTGCGCTAATCAGTGCATTTTTTACAGCAAAAAAGGTGCCGGTACTCAAATGCCAGGCAACCCTTCAGAGATGGCGTGATCACTTAAGGGACCCATCCTACAATAGCCAGGCCTCCTGCAACCAGTCACAGAATCTATGACAAGACAGGATTGGTGTGTAGAACCTGAGCTCTTTCATTAAAACTTGGGGACCATGTGTCAATTTTAGTAGACAGTGGAAAAGGTGCCGGTACTCAATACCCCCTGAAAAAAAGCCCTGGCACTAACTGTGTAGATATCCATAGCAATGCTTAGCATACGCTAAAAACGTGAATGCACCTCTAGCGTGACTTTGTAAACAGAGCCCTAGGTTTAGCTGTTAACTTGGTCTGCATAAAAGTTAGTCCTGTCTTTATGACGTGTCATGTATGCAATTAAGTTCTGAATATTGCACATGACTGCATAAGAGATAGCCGGCCACATAAACCTGGATATTACTACTACTACTAATCATTTCTATAGCACTGCTTAATGTACGCAATGCCGTACACATTGTATGCAGGTACTTTCTCTGTCCCTAGAGGGCTCACAATCGAAGTTTTTGTACCCGGGGCAATGGAGGGTTAAGTGACTTGCCCAAGATCACAAGGAGCTTGCAGTGGGAATTCAGCCCAGGTTGCCAGGATTAAAGCCCACTGCACTAACCATTAGGCCACTCCTCCCATCCATTGACTAGCTGGGGATAACACTGAATATCAACCCCTACATATATATATATATATATATATATATATATATATATATATATATATATATATATATATATATATATATATATATATATATAATATATATAGCCTCACCCTCACATATATATACCAAGTGGCTCACATGAATATAGGAGCCATTCCACTCCAGAAGTTACTCATTTGAAATGCAGCTCTGCCGGAATGCAGCTCTGCCGGAAGTTATCCATTTTGGAGTTCGTTCAGAGGGCAGTTACTAACATGATCAATGGTTTCTGTCATAAAATATGTGGGGACAGACTTAAAGACCTCAATATGTATATTCTAGAAGAAAGGCAGGAGAGGGGAGATATCAAAAAGGTATTTATAAATCTCCATGGCATAAATGCACAGGAGGGGAGTCTTTTTCAATTGAGAGGAAGCTTTGGAATGAGGGAGAATAGGATGAAGGTGAAAGGGGATAGACTCAGGAGTAATTTATGGAAATACTTATTTTATGTGGAGGAAGGTGGATGAGTAGGACGACCTTCTGGTGGAAATTACTACTACTACTATTTAGCATTTCTATAGCGCTACAAAGCATACGCAGCGCTGCACAAACATAGAAGAAAGACAGTCCCTGCTCAAAGAGCTTACAATCTAATAGACAAAAAATAAATAAAGTAAGCAAATCAAATCAATTAATGTGAACGGGAAGGAAGAGAGGAGGGTAGGTGGAGGCGAATGGTTACAAGTGGTTACGAGTCAAAAGCAATGTTAAAGAGGTGGGCTTTCAGTCTAGATTTAAAGATGGCCAAGGATGGGGCAAGGCGTAGGGTGCAGCAAGACAGAAGGCGTGAAGTCTGGAGTTGGCAGTAGTGGAGAAGGGAACAGATAAGAAGGATTTATCCATGGAGCGGAGTGCACGGGAAGGGGTGTAGGGAAGGACGAGTGTGGAGAGATACTGGGGAGCAGCAGAGTGAGTACATTTATAGGTTAGTAGAAGAAGTTTGAACAGGATGCGAAAACGGATAGGGAGCCAGTGAAGGGTCTTGAGGAGAGGGGTAGTATGAGTAAAGCGACCCTGGCGGAAGACGAGATGGGCAGCAGAGTTTTGAACCGACTGGAGAGGGGAGAGGTGACTAAATGGGAGGCCAGCAAGAAGCAGATTGCAGTAGTCTAAAAGAGAGGTGACAAGGGTGTGGATGAGGGTTTTGGTAGAGTGCTCGGAAAGAAAGGGGCGGATTTTACGGATGTTGTAAAGAAAGAAACGACAGGTCTTGGCAATCTGCTGGATATGAGCAGAGAAGGAGAGAGAAGAGTCAAAGATGACCCCAAGGTTTCGAGCTGAGGAGACAGGGAGAATGAGAGAGCCATCAACAGAAATAGAAAACGGGGGGGGGGGAGCAGGGAGGTGGGTTTGGGGGGAAATGGTGGAGAAAACTTGTATCTCAATTCAAGAAAGCTTGGGACAAGTACATAGGATCTCTTTCAGTGAGATGGAGGGATAGTAGATGGTATGGATAGGCCATACGGTCTTTATCTGCTTTTATTTTCTACATTTCTATATTTTTGAATAAGGATATGTGCAGGGAGCAACTCAGTTTTAGGTTGTATTGAAAGTTACTCAGTATGAATGTTGCTGCTTTTGTTCTGAGAATCAAAATTTAAATCTTGTCTGTGGCTGGAAGTCACTCAGTTTGAATATGGTCCTCGAAGATGAGTGAAACAAGTGGAAAAACAACTTCAAGGGATCAATCCAAGACAAGAGATAAGGTGCTCCAAAAAACTTTATTGAGGACCCAACACGGTCCGTGTTTCGGTTTTAGAAAAAACCTTCATCAGGGGTCTATAACATAACAACAAAGATATATAAAATAAAATAACAAATCACATATATAATAAAAAATAAAAATATATGTAAAAAAGGAGGAAATTGTGAACAAATCGAATCACATGTCTGACAATCAATTTTTAAAAAAACATAATGATATTAAATATTATGATAAAAATATTAGAAATGTTAAAAATATATTAATCATCCCTAATATAAATCAAATATACTTACATATAATCAAATATATTAACAAAATATTATTGTTGTACCCACAGACAAGCGACCAAGTATCATTATTATACCAACAAACAAACGACCAAATGGGTGCTGAGCAAATCGACTCTGTCAGGTTAAATTGACATTATAGAAATGTATCTATAATAAAACACAGTGACTCAATGCATAATTATGTATAATGTTAATAATTTCAAATATTAATAAATAATATTTTAAAAAAATTTTTGTAGTCCATGCATATAAATAAGGATATGATTAGATATTTAATATGAATAGAATTAAAATAAAATTAAACATACCAGTCAGTAGTCGCACAAAAGATATACTGATAGACAATGGAGCTCATAAGTTGTGGTCTCTATTAAAATTTATAAACGAGGAAAATAATTGAATTAAATAAATTATATCAACACTTTGAACGACCAGTTATTGCTCAAAAACTTACTAAATATTGAAACATATCACAATAATATCAAAATGATAAAAATAGCTAAAAGAATTATTAATAAAAGGTACATGATTAAAAATAAATTATGGATCTTATATTTATACAGTATCATAAAAGAAAAGTTAAGAACAATTTCTAGAAAGCTTCATTTATGTGTCCAAATGTCTATAGAAATGTATATAAGTATTATTATTAAAAATTTCTCAAACCGTCAAGAAAAAATAATAGTAATAAGAACCAGCTGTCAAGAAGAGAGAGGAAAATATCTATATTGTAAATAAACGATAAGAGAGTAGGGCTACATCTAAACATGAGTGGTGTTATATCTTATAATACAAGAAAAACTAACGTATCAGGTATAATTAATTTTATATATATACACCTATATGTACATCCTTAAAAATGGGAGTACCTCAGATGCTAACAAAAGGTGTTAACAGGAATTATATAATATATAATGAAATGGTCAAAAAGAATTAAATAAATTGAAAAACCTATGTATATATTACTGGTGTAATATCAAACCTTCATGACGTTCTAGTAAAAAAGTGGAAAACAAAGGCGTAAAACTAAACCAAATAGTAATGTATATACTATGGATCAGCGTATATCTGTTGAAAATCAAATTGGTCGTAATAGTACATATATGGTTTTATCCACCATCACGACTATTTGATATAGTATTAGCAATAAATATACATATGATTTTTAGTATTTTTTGACTTATATTACGACCAATTTGATTATTAAATGCGCTATCACAATTTTTATTAGTATTTTCAGAATTTTTTCGTTAGAGATTTATATGCGCCTCTGTTTTCAACAGATATACGCTGATCCATAGTATATACATTACTATTTGGTTTAGTTTTACGCCTTTGTTTTCCACTTTTTTACTAGAACGTCATGAAGGTTTGATATTACACCAGTAATATATACATAGGTTTTTCAATTTATTTAATTCTTTTTGACCATTTCATTATATATTATATAATTCCTGTTAACACCTTTTGTTAGCATCTGAGGTACTCCCATTTTTAAGGATGTACATATAGGTGTATATATATAAAATTAATTATACCTGATACGTTAGTTTTTCTTGTATTATAAGATATAACACCACTCATGTTTAGATGTAGCCCTACTCTCTTATCGTTTATTTACAATATAGATATTTTCCTCTCTCTTCTTGACAGCTGGTTCTTATTACTATTATTTTTTCTTGACGGTTTGAGAAATTTTTAATAATAATACTTATATACATTTCTATAGACATTTGGACACATAAATGAAGCTTTCTAGAAATTGTTCTTAACTTTTCTTTTATGATACTGTATAAATATAAGATCCATAATTTATTTTTAATCATGTACCTTTTATTAATAATTCTTTTAGCTATTTTTATCATTTTGATATTATTGTGATATGTTTCAATATTTAGTAAGTTTTTGAGCAATAACTGGTCGTTCAAAGTGTTGATATAATTTATTTAATTCAATTATTTTCCTCGTTTATAAATTTTAATAGAGACCACAACTTATGAGCTCCATTGTCTATCAGTATATCTTTTGTGCGACTACTGACTGGTATGTTTAATTTTATTTTAATTCTATTCATATTAAATATCTAATCATATCCTTATTTATATGCATGGACTACAAAAATTTTTTTAAAATATTATTTATTAATATTTGAAATTATTAACATTATACATAATTATGCATTGAGTCACTGTGTTTTATTATAGATACATTTCTATAATGTCAATTTAACCTGACAGAGTCGATTTGCTCAGCACCCATTTGGTCGTTTGTTTGTTGGTATAATAATGATACTTGGTCGCTTGTCTGTGGGTACAACAATAATATTTTGTTAATATATTTGATTATATGTAAGTATATTTGATTTATATTAGGGATGATTAATATATTTTTAACATTTCTAATATTTTTATCATAATATTTAATATCATTATGTTTTTTTAAAAATTGATTGTCAGACATGTGATTCGATTTGTTCACAATTTCCTCCTTTTTTACATATATTTTTATTTTTTATTATATATGTGATTTGTTATTTTATTTTATATATCTTTGTTGTTATGTTATAGACCCCTGATGAAGGTTTTTTCTAAAACCGAAACACGGACCGTGTTGGGTCCTCAATAAAGTTTTTTGGAGCACCTTATCTCTTGTCTTGGATTGATCCCTTGAAGTTGTTTTTCCACTTGTTTCTTTCCTCGAAGATGAGTTCCTTCTAAAAAGCTTAAACTTAGTGAACAGGAGGGTTCTCTGTTTCAGTACTCGATAAAGTTGTCCTTTTGCTAGGACTTGCCCAGTTCAAAGGTGAACAGGAATGGAGGGAAAATAGTTCAAAGGTAGCTTTGCGCTGGGATATTTTTTCAGTTTGAAATCATAGATATGGCACCAATCATCTCACTCTGTAGTCAAGATGTAAGATTTTTTTAAAATTGTATATTTCGTTTTCGTTTTACATTCTATTCCAAATGTTATTTACAATGCAATTTAATTAGGGAAAGATGAATATCCTTGTTAGTTTTTATGGTCCTGGCAAGCAGTAGAGGCAATTATTTTTACAAGTTTACCACAGAACACAGTCCTTGTTAGACGGCAGATTTGTTAGCTTTCCTTTTCACAGACTGTGAATTATGTTGTAGAAAATGACCTTTGTATGTCTATCTCACCCCATGTAATGATTTTCCCAGCTAACTCTCCACAGTTCACAACATCCAATAAGCCTGATAAAGATCAAGATTAGGCATTGTAACTACAACTTCTATAATTTATAATAAGAGAGAACTATTTAATCTAAGATTAAAACATCAAGGCTTCAAAGAACCTATCAGTTGAGGTGGTAGAGGCCGACAATGTAATGGAATTTGAATCTGCTCGTGACAGATATGGACAGCAGGGTAGAAAAAAGCTTGAAATTTTAAGTGAAAAAAACAGCAATAAGAGAGAAGAGCTGTGATTATTATTTTTCTGTACCTTATCTCTGAAATGCCTAACGCATGTTACAATAAAAATAGAGTAATACAAAAATATAATAAGGCCAAAAATGCCATTGCATCGAGCACAAATTCAAGATAATGTCATACAGCATACAAGAAACATTATAACAGCAAACATTGACCCAACTGACAGAGAACTATAGAGGAGCAATGTAGACTGGGAAGGCAGGATGGCGCAACCCACTGGTCTTATCTGCCACAGTTACTACGTTACTTACTTTGGTTTTATGTGCTGTCCGTTATTACTTGTGTTCAATTTTCTATATATTATGGGGTCCTTTTTACCAAGCTGTGATAAAAAGTGTCCTTAGCATGCACAAACAAATAGGCACAGCATTGACTATAGAAACATTGACTGTGGCACTGGATTACTACCCCTGATGCAGCTTTGGCGAAGCGAGGACTCCCTGTTGAGTATTGGGGATTTTTTTTCCCTGTGGATATACATGTGGTGTTATATTCTGATTGAGCATTGTGGATGCTTAATATTGAGTGGAGTTTTGTTTTCTATGCCTGTGATTGTGTGCTAAGCTTGAGTCTTAAGCCTAATATGGGCTGGCTGGAGCGGTGCTACTGATGTCTTTTTTCCTCCACTTTTATAGAGTCTTTGAACTGTTATCGTCTCTCTCAGAGCATTACCACATGGGTTTAAAATTAGTTAGATTTCTGTATTATATAACAAGATATCTCGTGTGAACTTTGGATATTAAAAATAAGCCAAAGATTCAGTAAATGTATGATTTGGAAAGAGAAATAAGAATCCATTGAGAACCTACATATGAAAAGGAAAGATGGCATTTTTATTCTTGTAACTTCACAAGTTGAAATGCAAATATAATGCCATTTCTAGTCAAGAAGCAAGTAAATACATGTGTTTTCAGAAAACAAGAAGTCAGAAGTACATCATCAGGACTGGGTGATTTTATGGTAGAATTTTATTAGACTTTTAACAGCAAGCTGACATCTAGGCTTAAAGATTTATATCGAGATTTCATTTGCTGAAGGTGTGATTATAGTATTAGAGAAACTGAGTAGAGACTTGCTGATTACACAAAATTGCAGGGCCTTTTCAAATATGAAATTGTAGACATGCTACAGATAATCTATAATCTATTAATAAAATTTTCAAAGCACAGGTTCTTACTGCTTACCATATATACATGAGCAAATTTTCAAAGGGAAAGTAACTGCATTGAAAATTATCTAGTGCACATTCTGTGCATTAAAAGTCATCCATGTACTTTACATGTCTAATTTCTGCAGGCAGGGAGGGATAGTAGCTCCATGGTGTGACCACACCTCGAATATTGTGTTCAATTTTGGTCGCCGCATCTCAAAAAAGATATAGTGGAATTAGAAAAGGTGCAGAGAAGGGCAACGCAAATGATAAAGGGGATGGGAAGACTTTCCTATGAGGAAAGCGGCTAGGGCTCTTCAGCTTGGAGAAAAGGCAGCTGAGGGGAGATATGATAGAGGTCTATAAAATAATAAGTGGAGTTGAACGGGTAGATGTGAAGCACTGTTTACTCTTTCCAAAAATAAGTACTTAAGTACATAAGTAATGCCACACTGGGAAAAGACCAAGGGTCCATCGAGCCCAGCATCCTGTCCACGACAGCGGCCAATCCAGGCCAAGGGCACCTGGCAAGCTTCCCAAACATACAAACATTCTATTCATGTTATTCCTGGAATTGTGGATTTTTCCCAAGTCCATTTAGTAGTGGTTTATGGACTTGTCCTTTAGGAAACTGTCTACCCCTTTTTTAAACTCTGCCAAGCTAACCGCCTTCACCACATTCTCCGGCAACGAATTCCCGAGTTTAATTATGTGTTGGGTGAAGAAAAAGTTTCTCCGATTTGTTTTAAATTTGTTACACTGTAGTTTCATCGCATGTCTCCTAGTCCTAATATTTTTGGAATGCGTGAACAGACGTTTCACATCCACCTGTTCCACTCCACTCATTATTTTATATACCTCTATCATGTCTCCCCTCAGCCATCTCTTTTCCAAGCTGAAAAGCTCTAGCCTCCTTAGTCTTTCTTCATAGGGAAGTTGTCCCATCCCTGCTATCATTTTAGTCGCCCTTCGCTGCACCTTTTTAAATTCTATTATATCTTTCTTGAGATGCAGCGACCAGAATTGAACACAATACTCAAGGTGCGGTCGCACCATGGAGCGATACAACGGCATCATAACATCTTCACACCTATTTTCCATACCTTTCCTAATAATACCCAACATTCTATTCGCTTTCCTAGCTGCAGCAGCAGCACACTGAGCAGAAGGTTTCAGTGTATTATCAACGACGACACCCATATCCCTTTCTTGGCCCGTAACTCCTAACGTGAAACCTTGCATGACTATAATTCGGGTTCTTTTTTCCCACATGCATCACCTTGCACTTGCTCACATTAAATGTCATCTGCCATTTAGCCGCTCAGTCTCCCAGTCTCATAAGGTCCTTCTGTAATTTTTCACAATCCTCTCGCGAATTAACGACTTTGAATAACTTTGTGTCATCAGCAAATTTAATTACCTCGCTAGTTACTCCCCTCTCTAAATCATTTATAAATATATTTAAAAGCAGCGGTCCTAACATAGACCCCTGAGGAACCCCACTAACTATCCTTCTCCATTGTGAATACTGCCCATTTAACCCCACTCTCTGTTTCCTATCCTTCAACCAGTTTTTAATCCACAATAGGACTAGGGGGCATGCGATGAAGCTACAAAGTAGTACATTTAAAATGAATCGGAGAAAAGTTTTCTTCACTCAACGTGTAATTAAACTCTGGAATTCATTGCCAGAGAATGTGGTAAAGGCAGTTAGCTTAGCGGATTTTAAAAAAGGTTGGAAGTCCATTATTCAATGGACTTGGGGAAAATCCACTATTTCTGGGATAAGCAGTATAAAATGTTTTGTACTTTTTGGGGATCTTGCCAAGTATTTGTGACCTGGATTGGCCACTGTTAGAAACAGGATGCTGGGCTTGATGGACCTTTGGTCTTTCCCAGTATGGCAATACTTATGTAGGAGACAAATCAAAATGTATGTGCACTAAGGATGTGTATAGTCAAAAAGTTTTTGATACATTTTCAGAGTTTTTTTGAAAATGTTTTCATTTTTCAGGTGGTTCTTGATGTTTCACAGATTTGGTATAATTGAAAAAAAATTGTATTTGAATTAAAACTTTTAACACGCACAAATCAACTCCCCAGGTATTAATTTGTGTCAGGAAACAATTTTTTACTGGCAGTGTTGCATCTTTATAGGCCAGGTCACTCTTTAAGATCTGAGGGGAAGCATCTCCTGTTGCTTCCATCAGCGAAGGATACATTTGTGTGAATCAGGGGGACATGTTTTCTCTGTGACTGGTCCTTTTCACTGGAACCAAATACCACTGCGGCTGCAGAAGATCACAGATACTGTGATTTTTTAAAAGTTGCTGATATCGCATTTATTTATTTGAGCCTTTGATACAGTGACCTAAGATGGAAATTATGTTAGTGTTCTATACAATACAATACAATAGTAAAACTTATAGGGGGTTGTTTACTAAAGCTTAGCTTGAGTTATCTGCAGCAGGGCTCATAGGAATAAAATTGGTCCTTCTGCAGATAACTTGAGCTAAGCTTTAGTAAACGGGGGGGGGGGGGGGGGGGGGGGATAGTTCACTAGATACCTTGAAGTTCACTGTGGATTAACAAAAACATGACTAGTTATCAATAGGAATTACAATATCAGCATCATAAAAAGTTGAAGAATAAAATCTAAAAACAAAGTCTAAAACCTTCTGAAATTAAAATGGTTTCAACTGTCACTGAAAATTCATATACCCACCTGTTTACTAAGCCTTGTTAGCGGCTGTCACACAGCAGTGCTGACATAGCCCGTTCAAGGTGAATGGTCAACCTAAATGTTGAGATTGTCGTCCCCGGTTTTTGGCCATAATGGAAACCGAGGACGCTCACCTCAAAAATGACCAAATCCAAGGCATTTGGTCGTGGGAGAAGCCAGCATTCATAGTGTACTGGTCCTCCTCACATGCTAGGACACCAATCGGGCACCCTAGGGGGCACTGCAGTGGACTTCACAAATTGCTCCCAGGTGCATAGTTCCCTTACCTTGTTTGCCAGTTTTTGTGATTCCATCCCAGGCTTCACCACTGAATCTGCAATTGTGATTATTCACAGCATCAGCATCTTTCAGAAGTACCTAGGGGTACTTTTACTAAGCCGCGAATGCGTCTAAGCGCACCCAATGTGCCAAAATGGAGTTACCGCCCGACTACCACGTGGCTCTTGCGGTAATTTCATTTTTGGCGCACGTCCGATACGCCCGTCTGAAAAATATTTTTTATTTTCGGACTTGCGTAATGGACGTGCACCAAGTTGTGTTTGGCATCCCGGTTACCATGTAAGTCTTTACCACTAGGTCAATGGCTAGTGGTAAGGTCTCAGACCCAAAATGGACATGCGGCAATTTTCATTTTGCTGCACGTCCATTTTCGGCAAAAATTTTAAAAAGGCTTTTTGTATAGGCGTGCTAAAAAATGGATTGGCGCACACCCAAAACCCATGTCTACACTACTGGAAGCCATTTTTCAGCGCGCCTTTGTAAAAGGACCCCTTGTTTGTTAACCTTCCATCCCTCCAATGTTGACCATTGCTGTAAATTATATAGATATGAGGCATCTGTTTGCACATCTTTCAAGACCCTCAGCCACGTTGGTTGTGGGTAAGGGAGCGTGCAGAACAGAGAATAAAATATAGTTTAGACACTGCCTTTACATACTTGCTGGTTGGTACCAGATGGGTGGTTAGTGCAAAACAAGACACCTCTCTACCTACATGGGTTTGCTGGACTTCAGATTTGATCCTATTGGTGTCTCCCATTAATCAAATCGGAAGCCATGCTTGCATTGCGTTATAAGCAGATTTGCATTGTAATAGATCGCGTTATAAAGGGGGTTGAGCTGTATTTCTTCTAAGTATTTTCTTATTTCCATATCATTTTTTATTTTGGATGTGAACTTACGACCTGCTATAAATTTTTTAAAAATTTTAATCCTTACATGTTGTTAGATAAACTATGTAATACAGTATGGAAGTTGTATTCTCCTATATGACATAATATTATAGAGGGGCATAATCGAAAGGGGCGCCAAGTTTTCCTGAGGACGTCCTCGCAGGACATCCAGCGAAGGGGCGGGAAAACCCGTATTATCGAAACAAGATGGACATCTATCTTTCATTTCGATAATACAGTCGGGGACACCCAAATCGCGAAATTTAGGTAGCCCTTAGAGATGGTCGTCCCCAATTTTCGGCGATAATGGAAACCGAAGACGCCCATCTCAGAAATGACTAAATTCAAGCTATTTGGTCATGGGAGGAGCCAGCATTCGTAGTGCACTGGTCCCCCTCACATGCCAGGACACCAACCGGACACCCTAAGGGGCACTGCAGTGGATTTCAGAAATTGCTCCCAGGTGCATAGCTCCCTTACCTTGTGTGCTGAGCCCCCCAAGCCCCTTCAAAACCCCCCTACCAACAACTGTACAACACTACCATAGCCCTAAGGGATGAAGGGGGCACCTACATGTGGGTTTCTGGTGGGTTTTGAAGGGCTCACATTTACCACCACAAGTGTAGCAGGTGTGGGGGGATGGGCCTGGGTCCACCTGCCTGAAGTGCACTGCAGTACCCATTAAAACTGCTCCAATGACCTGCATACTGCTGTCAGGGAGCTTGGTATGACATTTGAGGCTGGCTTAGAGGCTGGCAAAAAATATTGAAAAAGTTTTTTTTTAATGGTGGGAGGTGGTTAGTGACCAGTGGGGGAGTAAGGGGAGGTGATCCCCGATTCCATCCGGTGGTCATCTGGTCAGTTCGGGCACCTTTGTGAGGCTTGGTCGTAAGAAAAAATGGACCAAGTAAAGTTGCCCAAGTGCTTGTCAGGGACGCCCTTCTTTTTTCCATTATCGCTCGAGGACGCCCATGTGTTAGGCACGCCTCAGTCTCGCCTTCTCTACGCTTCCGACACGCCCCCGTGAACTTTGGTCATCCCCGCGACGGAAAGCAGTTGAGGATGCCCAAAATCGGCTTTCGATTATGCCGAATTGGGCGACCCTGGGAGAAGGACGCCCATCTCCCGATTTGTATCGAAAGATGGGCACCCTTCTCTTTCGAAAATAAGCCTGATAGTCACTTAAAGGCCAACACACAAGTTATAGGCGATACTTTTTATTGAACTTAGTATATCTGTGACTATTTAAGAGTTATCCATTATTCTGGCTCCACATTATTTCTTTCACTTCTATGCCCACCTTACACTTCACCTAGACAACTTAAGTCTTCACAACGAAACCATCATTTAGTTGAATACAATTAGGAGTGCAATATATATAAACCCTTATTTTAGAAACTCTAGTCATGTTTTGGATGTCCAAATTCTGATTTTATTGAATAATGGGGACGTGGCAAGATGGTGGTGTGATCCAGGCGGTGTGTGAAACGCTATGCTCTTGCTGGATGTTTTTCTGCTAAAAACGTTTCTTCAAAGATGCCCCATACAAAGAGGAAAGTGACTGTGAGGTTTGTTCCCCCGCCTACCTCAACTTCGTCCCCAATCCAGACTGGATCATTTCCTCGCCGGAGCCTCCCCAAGCAAGGTGAGGGTGGTGACTCCCGCTGCAGAGGAAATCGGAGGAGCGGAAGTTCTGCTGGGACAAGAAACATCTTTATCTCTCCCCTCATCTTCCAACATTCTTCCGTGTCCAGCATTAGCTGCTTCGCTGGGAGTCAGCCTACACGTTTCCGGAAGTGTAGTGTGTGAGCTCTCTGGCGAGGGTCCCGCGTCGCAGCAAAGGAGCCTGGAGAGTGAGGCCCGAGGGTTAATCGGAGTCTCAGAAACATCAACGGAGGTAAATCTCGGAAAGATTTGGTTAATGCTTAACAAGATGGACTTTACTCTTCAGAAATCCTCAGGTGAGGTATCTGCTTTGCATTTTAAATTTGAGGATCTGGTTAAGACAGTTGAATCAGTGAAGGAAGATCTTCCACCTGGGTTAAACAAATTCAAAATGAAGTGAAACAGCTTCAAGACTTTAACTTTACTACGGTTAAAGATAAATTGGCTCTCCATAAAAAGATTGAGCAGATAGAGAATTTTAATAGGCGCTTGAATCTCCGCCTCTTGAAAATTCCACAGGACGCTGTTCCTCCTATTAATAAGATTTATTATTTGCCTGAGAGTCCAGGGAAGAATGAAGGAGAAGCTAGAGGTGGGGAAGATATAAATATTGATGTGAATAATATATCTGCCATTTCGGAACAATCTATAGAAAATGCCACGGAGAGAGCCACGCTCTTAGTGTCTTTTGTGTTTGAACAAGATCTTAATGCTATCTTAAGACTTTAATCATTCCAAGGAATTCTTTGGAGGATAAAAAATTTGGATTTATCCAGATGTTACCAAACTGACACAAGAATGGAGAAATTTTTTTTTACCTATGAAACAGGAAATATTGAAACTCGGGGGAACTTTTTTCCTTGCTTATCCATGTAAATGTTTGGTTCGATTTGGAGAGATGAAGTATATATTTTATGCTCCTGAGCAACTAAAAGGTTTTCTTGATTTAAAAAAGTTAAAATAATGTTGGAAATTGTAATAAAGGTGAGGTTTCACACGTAGCCTTTAATATATTTGAAGTTACCTATGATAAATCTCCTATGATTTGGCCTTGCTTCCCAGTTAAAGTGGTCTAAGAAAGCTGACATAAATTTTCTGAGATGACGTTTTCTTCATTTGCATGTTTGCTTCTGCTGTGTTTCTGTTTAACAAGTGTTTGGCTTGTAAACCTTTTTGTAATATAATTATAAATAAATAAATAAATAATCCTGATTTTATAAAGACAGGTATGGATGTCTAAAACTGCCATACATCCTTATGGCAAGAAGGCATGGTCTAGTCATGTTTTGGGTGGGACTAGAGAGGGGCCAAAATGTGAAAATTCAACTCCAGTCTCAGAAGCGGAAGGGACATCTATGTCCTAAAAGATGGACATTGCTATTTGGTACTTGGCACATCCATGTTACAGAAAGGTGCTCTGATTGAGCAGCTGTCCACTGGAGGGATTAAGGCAAGTCACCTCCTTAATCGCTCAGTGGTTGCTATTCCCCTCCTCTCCTCCCCCATATGTGAACCTAGCAAGATATATGGGCTGTATGACAACTTCAGAAACTATGGACATTCATGGTAATGAGATCTTTTTTTTTTAAGTGACTTCTTAATAGATTCCTTTGCAGAGTTGAGGAGTTATTTAATGGGCAGTACAGTGGGCTAAGCACCAAGGGACATGGGTTCAAAATCCATTTCAGTTCTGTGTGTGTGTGTGGGGGGGGGGGGGGTTAAACTGTGAGCCCTCCAAGGACAGAAAAACACCTATTTTATCTGAATCTAGAAGAAATCTGCAAGCCTGAAGGCCATTGAAGCGGTTTACATTCAGATACAGTAGGTATTTTTCTGTCCATAGAAGACTCACAATTTTAAAATAAATCACAAAGAACAGAGTGGGATTTGAATCTGAGACCCCTGATTCTCAGTCCAGTGCCCTAACCATTAGGCTACCTCTTTGCTCCACATGGCTGTCCATGTGGCCATTTTATAACATGGGCATTCCTATGTTGCTCCAAAGACGTCCCTGTCCCTCGTTTTGACTCATTCATAATTTTGACATTTCAGTTTGTAAAATGGATGTTAATGCTGGATGTCACCAGCACATGGACATCAATTTCTCATGTATTTTAGAACAAGCTGCATATTGGCAGAGTCTTTTCTAAAATATATGAGAAATGGATGCCCATATGTGATGTACCAACTTGAACATCCATATTCTGAATTGGACATCCTTTCTAAAATGCCATTCTTGGTGTCACAGCTCCTACATTATGGAATGCCCTTCCCCTCTACCTCCAGTTAGAGCATTTGTTTCAGAAATGTAAAATTGATTTGAATACATTCCTTTTTCAAAACCCTTTTGACCCTTGATTCTTGATACTCTCTCACTGCTTCACCTTTTTGTTGCCTCAGTTGGAGGTGTTTGGGGGTTGAAGCACTCGTTGGATTGAATTACATGAGTACCACTATCTCTATTATCTGCTACTTTGAATCTTATAATCTTGTTTCCCTCTCTGCTTTCTATATTCCATGATTTTGGTGTATGTAAGCCATTCAGAAGGTCCTCCCATTGGGCGATATATCAAATATTATATCAAATATTAAACTTGAAACTATTCATCAAGTCAGTCCAATAAAACTTTTGGTGACCCTTATTTCTGTGCATTGTAAGTGAAGCAACATAGCAGCCACATATAACTTTGATGTCCTATATGCTCATCAAGTGAGATTTGATAATACAGGAACATAAAAAGAAGACAGCACCACTCAGTATTCTGATCTCATAACTTCAGCACATTGCAATCAAATAATTCCCTCCAATGCAATCTATTACATCTGATTAATATGCAGGACTGGGCGCGGTCCCACTTAAAATGCAGAGTGAAAGAATATGAGCTTGGAGGCACTCAGCTTCTTTCTGTTAAGCAGGCCCCATTGCTACATAATCAGCAGACATTTAACCTTGCTTTCAATTTACATTTTAATTGACTTTTTTTTAATTGTGAAAACAAATGACAGTTTCACTCAGGGCCACACCTAAGAAAACTATTCCCCTGGAACAGGCATTAGATTGTATTTGAATGGGAAAGGGATTTGATATACTGCCTTTCTGTAGTACATTCAAAGTGATTTATATGTTCTATGCAGGTACTTTTTTTTTTCTGGTCCATAGTGAGCTCACAATTTAAGGGGGTCCGTTTAACAAGCGGCAGTAAGCACTAACACATGCTTATCATGTGGGAAAATGATGCCTTCCCAGGCGGCACTAAAAAATACTTTTTATTTCTAGGGCTTGGGGTTGTGTTTGAGGGCAAACAGTAGGCCTGCCCAGCGCTAATTGGTTAATGCAGCTACATTGACACATGCCTACTGATTAGCGCATGGTTAGCGCATGATTTCTTTCCACCTACTAAATAGGTGTCGGTAAGGACTCGCAAGCTAGTGGCCATGCACCAGGGGCATAGACAGATGCCCAATTTTGGGTGGGCCTGGGCCCAAAATTGGTGGGCAAAAGAACCCCGCTCCATCCCATAGGTGATTTGACCTCTCCCTCTCTTGCCCTCAAACATCCCCCTTCCTCCGCATACCTTTTAAATAGCAGATTTTCACTAGCAATGAGCAGCAACTAATACACACTGCTCATGCTGGCCCCACAGCCTTCCCTCTGATGCAACTTCCTGTTTCCGTTTAGGTGGGAATGCATCAGAGGGAAGGCTGTGGGGTTGGTGTGAGTAGTATGTATCAGTCGCTGCTCACTGCAGCGAAGATCTGCTATTTATAAGGCATGCAAGAGGGACAGTTGTTGGGAGTTTTTGGCTAGTGGGGCTGGGGATCCCTGCCAGTCACATCATAGGTGTGATGTTACTGGGTGGGCCTGAGCCCAAAGTGGGTGGGGAGGGGTAATCTGTATTGTGTTTGGCACCACCTATCATTTTGAAATGCTGCTGCCTATGGATCTCATATTAGAGGCAAAGACACACCAGACATGAAATTGTAATTTGGAGAAGTAAGCTACAAATCCCAGTTTTGTAGCTTGTTGATCATGTGAGTCTTCTATTAGCTGACTGACAAGACTAGTGAACAGAGGCGTTCCTGGGGGGGGCAGTGGGTGCAGGCCGCCCCGGGTGCACGCGGCTGGGGGTTGCCGTGCGCGCCTGTCCGTCGTTCGTTCCATGCTCCCTCTGCCCCGGAACACATTACTTCCTGTTCCGGGGCAGAGTGGGAGCATGGAACAAACGAAGGACAGGCGAGTGCGGCACCCCCCCAGTGGCGTGCACCCGGGGGGGGGGTTCTGTCGCGGGGGGGGTCCTTTCAAAGGGGGGGGCTGCGCTGCATCCGGGGGGGGGGGCGCTGCACCCGGGGGCGGGGCGCATCAGCGATCCGCCCCAGGTGTCAGCCCCCCTAGGAACGCCACTGCTAGTGAAGTCTGCACTTCCTGGTAAACAAGAGATGTTGGTGCAAAGGGCACAGAGGAAGATGGCAGTGCAAAGACCAAATTGGGAAAAAGTCTGAAAAATCCAAAAAGGGACCAAAACCATTTCACTTGTGTATATTCCTAGTGATTTTTAATTTAGAAACCAGCATTGTACTGATATAGCCAAGATTATTTGCTGCACTTGCTACATGCCTGTTTATAAAGTTGCAATTAAACACTGCATTTGCACACTATTTTACTGCAGAAAAATTACCATGGAACTTGTTAACCCATGATACCTCAGTACCACAGGTTAGTGAATGCCACAGGAACATCACATATACCCAGCTGCAGCAGTACACAACAGCAGTCCTTAACTCACCTATTATCTATTAAAGGGTCATAAGAAAGAATGAAAAGGCACCTCCCCAGCAAAATTAGTGGTGATAAGGGGCACTTTATGGCTTTGGAGCCAGCTTGTGAGTGCCGTGGATGCTTGAGAACCACAAATATTGAGCAAACTCCATGAGTATTGTCCAGGGAGAGGTCATTTCCATTGGGTTTAGAACCCTCAATTATTTTGAAAAGTCGGCTCCTATGTTTTTTGGCAAAAGTAAAGTAAAATATTTTTCCCCAAACCCAATCCTGTGTTCTTAAAACATTACAGCATTTCTCCCCTCCCCCCCCCCCCCATCACCTCTGAATTACCACTTCATCTCTTGGGGGTAAGGGGTCTAGTAGGAGCAGGGATCACAATTCCCTTGGCAGCATCATTTTAAAAAATGGCATTGCCTGAGCCTCTAGTGGTAATTTCATGGTTGCACTACTGCTAAGGGTAGTTGTATGAGAATACTGATAAGAGATCAAGCAGCATTATTTTTGAAAATTGAGCTTCTGGTAGAGGAGGACCAGAGACCATTTTCCCCCTACTATACTCCCAAGGTGCCAAGGGTGGGACATTGCAGTGGTTTGGTGGAAATTTCTACTTTACACTTTTACAGAAAGGTGCTCTGATTGAGCAGCTGTCCACTGGAGGGATTAAAGCAAGTCACCTCCTTAATTGCTCAGTAGCTGCTCTCCCCCTCATCTCCTCCCCTATATGTGAACCTAGCAAGATAAATGGGGCTCTCTGACAACTTCAGAAACTATGGACAATCATGGTAATAAAATCTTTTTTTTAACTGACTTCTAAGCAGAGTTGAGGAGTAGTTTAATGGGCAGTACAGTGGACTGAGCATCATGCGACGTGGGTTCAAAACCCATTTCAGCTGTTTATGTGTGTGTGAGGGGGGGGGGTTCTTACATTGTGAGCCCTCCAGGGAGAGGAAAGGAGGGGTGTGAGAGGTGCAGGGATGGAGGAAAATTCTCCAGGTCCTCACTACAAGACCATCATTGACTTCATCCCTTTAAGTTGCTTCTGGCACATCAGCAAACTGGTTCCCTGGGGAGAAAGTTAACAGCAGTTCTGGAGGTGATGTTAAGTTTCCATGAATAACATAGCTTGTGAAATTTATTGCCAGCTGCATTATTGGATATGATTCATAATGAGCTGCTTTGCATGCGACACAGATCATTTTCTTTTAACGTATTGCACCAGCATTTTATTCATTTTGGCAGAATAAAGCATGTTTAACTGATTAATGTACATTAATTGCCCTTTAACACTTGTTAATGTCATAAAAATCAATCTATAAATTTCATCTGACATTAATGGGGGTAATTTCATAAAAGATGCTTTTTTTTTTCATCTCAAACTTTGTTTTACATTCATGAAAGATTCCTATAAATTTATCTGGCCTCCTTTGTATATAGGTCACCCAAAATTGGGCACCCAATTACGGGTGCCTAGGGCAGATGCATGTGCAAATTAGTTATCTAGCAGGCTTATTTTCAAAAGAGAAGGGCGCCCATCTTCCGATACAAATCGGGAGATGGGCGTCCTTCTCTCAGGGTCGCCTATATCGGCATAATCGAAAGACGATTTTGGGCGCCCTCAACTGCTTTCCGTCGTGGAGATGACCAAAGTTCACAGGGGCGAGTCAGAAGCATAGTAAAGGCAGGAATGGTGCATGCTTAACATATGGGCGTCCTTGGCCGATAATGGAAAAAAGAAGGGCGTCCATGACAAGCACTTGGCCGACTTTACTTGGTCCATTTTTTCTTGTGACCAAGCCTCAAAAAGGTGCCCGAACTGACCAGATGACCACCGGAGGGAATCGAGGATGACCTCCCCTTACTCCCCCAGTGGTCACCAACCCCCTCCCACCCTAAAAAAAAACTTTAAAAAATTTTTTTGCCAGCCTCTATGCCAGCCTAAAATATCATACCCAGCTCCATGACAGCAATATGCAGGTCCCTGGAACAGTTTTAGTGGGTGCAGTGCACTTCAGGCAGGCGGACCCAGGCCCTTCTCTCTCTCCCCCCCCCCCCCCCCCCACCTGTTACACTTGTGGTGGTAAGTGTGAGCCCTTCAAAACCCACCAGAAACCAACTGTACCCACATGTAGGTGCCCCCCTTCACCCCTTAGGGCTATGGTAGTGGTGTACAGTTGTGGGTAGTGGGTTTGGGGGGCTCAGCACACAAGGTAAGGGAGCTATGCACCTGGGAGCAATTTATGAAGTCCACTGCAGTGCTTCCTTGGGTGCACAGTTGATGTCCTGGCATGTGAGGGGTACCAGTGCACTACAAATGCTGGCTCCTCCCATGACCAAATGGCTTGGATTTGGTCGTTTCTGAGATGGGCGTCCTCAGTTTCCATTAGCCGAAAACCGGGGACGACCATCTCTAAGGACGAGCTAAGGACGACCATCTCTAAGGTCGACCTAAATGTTGAGATTTGAGCGTCCCCAACAGTATTATCAAAACGAAAGATGGACGCCCATCTTGTTTCCCCGCCCCTTCATGGAGCCGTCCTGCGAGGACGGCCCCAGGAAAACTTGGGCGCCTCGTTCGATTATTCCCCTCTAGGTGTCAACAATCAATAATTGGAGTTAATTGGCAACATTTGGATTTGCATGCACATCTGCCCTAGTCAGTATTCTATAACATTCATGCCTAAATTTCATAGGGGCAGAGCTATGGGAGGGGCATGGGTGGATCAGAGGGCATTCCCTGAAGTTAGGCACAAAATGCTAAAATATACTTAATTTATCTAAAAAGCCACCTATTAGTACTTAAATGACAATCCAATAAGTTCATAGCTCTGGTTGACACTCTTGTGCTGGAGTGGCCTCCTGTGTTTGTAAGTTAAGAGACAGCAGAGATATGGTAAGTGGCTGTTTTGGCCTTCAAAGTGTCCTAATGAACCCTCTTTTAACACAGCAAGAAACCCTACAGCAAATGCTTTAGCAATGCTTAATTACATTATGCAAAGTGCTTAAAACAGCTGCAGGGAAATTTCATCAGCAACACAGAAGATCCTCTGTCAACTCAGCTCAAGTCAGTAGTATCCCTGTTTGCTTTCTGCATAGAAATATGAGCCTAGCAAGAATGTATGGGCAGGAAATGTTTGCAAGGCTCATATTCAGGTGCGGAAGAACACGCACCAATGTTTGCTTTCACTTTCACTTTTGTTTAGACATACACGCAATGTTACCTCCGATCTGCTTTTGAACCTTGCAGGCACTTCTGGTTCAGGGGCGTAGCCAGACAACAGATTTTGGGTGGGCCCAGGGAAGAACTGGGTGGGCACCAATTGTTCTCCCCCCTCCCCCAACCACCACCCAAAAAATATCTCAGCTGGTGGGAAAACGCTTCTTTCCACCTTGGCAGTCTGCAGCAGGCATGCACTGAAAACTGAACATATGCAGATGCCGGTATCATGGAGAGTAGCATTTTCGTTACCATCAGGAGGATGTCTTCAGCTGGCCGAGCTTGGGATCCCACCAGCTACCACTAAACGTGTGCTACTGTTGGGTGGAATACTTTAATGCAGTCATTAGCATACATTTTTAATGGCGCGTGTAGCCATGTCTTCTCCACTAGTTAACTCACACGCTACAGAATGACACGGGGAGGGGGGGGGGAAACCCACAGTAACCGCGGGGATGGGGACTGGGACAGAGCTTGCAGGGATGGGGCGGGGACAGGGACAGATCCCAGGGGGACGGGACGAGGACAAACTTTGTCCCCGTGCCATTTTCTACATGTTTGAGTGATGTTTGAGTGATGCAGACAACGATATTTTGATTTTTTGGAAAAACAAGCAAACATGCTGGCCACGGGGACAGGGCAGGACTGGGGACATACTTTGTCCCCATGTCATTCTCTATCACATGCTCAACCCTATTTTGCATTCAGAGACCAATAACATGTGCGTATACCCCGTTGTAACCTCATGGCCGAAATCATGGTACTGTCTCCCTAAGAATGTTATAAAAAAATTACAAAGAATTCAGTATATTGCAGCCCTTATGATTAACTATCAGAAATGATGGGATACCGCAATACCTCTACTTTATGCACTATACTGGTTGCTAGTGGAATCCAGAATCTTGTTTAAAGTTCTGTGTATACTATTTAAGGCTATTCGTCGGATAAGCCTATTTTATTTATGAAGTTGTTTAAAATTCATGTCCCTAAAAAAGAATTACGCTTTAATGGTGTACAGAACTTAGAGGGTCTTTTACTACAGGTTAGCTCATGTTATCTGCAGCAGGGCCCATAGGAATAAAATAGGTCCTGTGGAAAATAACATTGCGATAACCTTTAGTAAAAGACCCGCTTAGATTGGTTAAAATTCATGCTCATTGTTTTTCAGGCACAGCCTCGGGGCTCTGGAACAAGGTTCCTGCCGCGTTCGACAATTTGCATGATTATATGGCTTTTAGAAACCAGTTGAAAACTTGGATTTTTTAAGATTATTATCGTACCTTCTTGTAAGAACTGATTACATGATTGCTGTATGATGGGAAAAAGTGGTGAGAACTGGGAGGACTGATAATTCTGATCTATTGTATAGTTTTGATTTAAAGAATTTGTATTTTACAAAGAATGTAGATTTTTACAGTATTTGTTTTTGTTTATAGGGATTGTAATTAGTAACCCACTCTTTATATTCGTTGGCTGTAAGTGGCAGGCTATAAAACCTTTTATTAAATTAATTTAATTAAATAGAAGCCATAATATCATGTATACTTGTTGTGAATATCCTGAGAGCCAGACATAGTTGAAGATAAGAACCACTGAATTAATAGGACGGGTATACACGTTAAAAGATGTAAAAATTCTGTAGATTGTATACTTTAGCTTTCTGAGCTTATGAGAAGGAACACGAAGGAAGTTGAAAATGTAATATTTAATGGAAATACTGTACAAATTCATTATTCTTTTATGCTGTTTGTAATTTTATTGACAACTCTGGACCCTTAAATGTTTGCAGGGATGGATAGACCCAATATGATTGCTGTACATTTTAGGAAAACATCATAGATGGGATGTTGAAAGCAAAGGATCTAGGATTTGTTGGCAATGAACATCAGTCTTTGTTTTTCTTCTTTTCTAGAGAGCTGATGTGGCCATTGCCCCACTGACCATTACTCTGATCCGTGAAGAAGTAATTGATTTCTCTAAGCCTTTTATGAGCTTAGGAATTTCTATCATGATTAAGAAGCCCCACAAGTCCAAGCCAGGAGTCTTTTCCTTTCTGGACCCCCTGGCTTATGAGATTTGGATGTGTATTGTTTTTGCCTACATTGGTGTCAGCGTGGTTCTCTTCTTGGTCAGCCGCTTCAGTCCTTATGAGTGGCACAATGAAGAGTTTGAGGAAGGTCGGGACCAGCCTACCGCTGACCAGACTAATGAATTTGGGATATTCAATAGCCTCTGGTTCTCACTTGGAGCCTTTATGCAACAAGGATGCGATATTTCACCAAGGTTGGTCACTTTTTACTGTCTCCCACAGCCTTCTTGCACTGTCATTTGACTTTGGGTATTTTCACAGAATAGTGGCATGGTACATGTACTACTATTTCTTTGACTTGCTTTTCATTTTCTCAGTCCAACTGTATTCAACTGAACTTGATAGGAATAATCTAAACTAGTGTTTCTCACCCCAGACGTTGGGACACACCTAGCCACTCAAGTTTTCAGGATATCCACAGTGAATATGCATTAGATCAGGGTTGTCCAACCTCAGTCCTCGAGGGCTGCAATCTAGTTGGGTTTTCAGGATTTCTCCCAATGAATATGCATGAGATCTATTTGCATGCACCACCTCCATTGTATGCAGCTAGATCTCATGCATATTTATTGGGAAAATCCTGAAAACCCAACCTGGTGAGGGCAGTGGCATACCAAGGGGGGGGCGGTGGGGGTGGTCCGCCCCGGGTGTACGCCGCTGGGGGGAGCTAACAGGCGCATGCCGCGGCACCCCCCCCCCAGTGGCGTGCACCCGGGGGGGTGGCATTTCACCGGGGGGGAGGTGTCATTTCACAGGGGGGGCGCGCTGCACCCAGGGGGGCACATCGGCGATCCGCCCCGGGTGTCATCCAGGCTAGGAACGCCACTGGGTGAGGGCCAAGGTTGAACACCCCTGCATTAGATAGATTTGCTTAGAGGAGGCATATTTGGATGTCCTGAAAATCTGACTGACTGGGCATGCTCTGAGGACTGGGTTGAAAAGCAATGATCTAAACAGAATAATTCCAGGAGAGTGGCTGGAGGCCTGACAACCAGGAAAAAAAAAAACAGGCAAAAGTATTTCAACGAACATGGAATGTGGCATCCAAAATGAACTGTACAATTAGGATAGACCTGTTTTTATGCTTGCATCACCTTTGATGACCTGAACTCATTTGGTAACCTTACAGCCTAGTACTGTAACCAAAGACCAGCAGGAATCTCCTGGAGTCTCATTGAGACTGTACTGCAGTTTTGTGAACTGTAGACTGAAAAATTGGGGGGAGGGGGGGAAGATACTTCTGGTCCTTTTGAAAAGGAGACTGTGACAATAGCTTTCTCCTAGTGTAGATGCTTTGAAAAAGCTAGATGTGATTGCAAGAATCTGTGGGTGTTGAGTTCCATGGTGAATAAAATGGCAGAAAAGGTTGGAGGGTTGCTTTTTTTCATTTCATGGTTCAGTGTTTGTACAGAATATTAAGATGGAAGCTAATGCCAGACATTACAAGCTGAAAGAGTTTATCATGGTCCAGGGCACAGACCAGAACAGAAACAGAAGCTTCTGTAATGACTCTTGGAACCAATGTGTAGCATTGATGACTACAGGGGACCCCTATATATTAGCAGGTCCCTAGTAAAGGTAAATGAGTTGTTAACAGATTAACTTCTGAAATTGTAATATGCCAGAAAGCAAATTACCATACAAAAATCTGTTGTAGATCTCAAAGTACCAAGTAAAAGCTAAGCCATGAAACAATTAAGCCGTTATGATAAATACATATTAGTATAATTTTTGTTTGCACAAGGGGAATCTAGATATTTGCCTTGATTTCCTTAGTGCAGTGTTTGTCAAGCTAAACCTGAAGTATCCCCTGGCCAATCCAGTTTCAGGATGTACTTAATAAATGTGCATGAGACAGATTTACATATGGTGGAGGTCATTTTGAGAATCACTGCCCTGGAATCGAGATGTTTAATCTGTCGGTCTGAATTCACATAGTAACATAGTAATATAGTAGATGACGGCAGAAAAAGACCTGCACGGTCCATCCAGTCTGCCCAACAAGACAACTCATGTTGTCATGAAATGAGATTGAAGGGGGGCAGACTCAGGAAAGATGTCAGGAAGTATTTCTTCACGGAGAGGGTGGTGAACGCTTGGAATGCCCTCCCGCGGGAGGTGGTGGAGATGAAAACAGTAACGGAATTCAAGCATGCGTGGGACAGGCATAAAGGAATCCTGTGCAGAAGGAATGGATCCACAGAAGCTTAGCTGAAATTGGGTGGCGGGGGGAAGAAGGGTTGGTGGTTGAGAGGCTAGGATGGGGGAGGGCAGACTTATACGGGGTCTGTGCCAGAGCCGGTGATGGGAGGCGGGACTGGTGGTTGGGAGGCGGTAAATACTGCGGCACAGACTTATACGGTCTGTGCCCTGAAAAAGACAGGTACAAATCAAGGTAAGGTATACACATATGAGTTTATCGTGGGCAGACTAGATGGACCGTGCAGGTCTTTTTCTGCCGTCATCTACTATGTTACTGTGTTACTATATGTGTGCTACTTTTTGTGTATACCCTACTTTGATTTGTACCTATGCTCTTCAGGGCACAGACCGTATAAGTCTGCCCAGCACTATCCCCGCCTCCCAACCACCAGCCCCGCCTCCCACCACCGGCTCTGGCACTGACCGTATAAGTCTGCCCAGCACTATCCCTGTCTCCCACCACCGGCTCTGGCACAGACCGTATCAGTCTGCCCAGCACTATCCCCGCCTCCCAACCACCAGCCCCGCCTCCCAACCACCGGCTCTGGCACAGACCGTATAAGTCTGCCCAGCACTATCCCCGCCTCCCACCACCGGCTCTGGCACTGACCGTATAAGTCTGCCCAGCACTATCCCTGTCTCCCACCACCGGCTCTGGCACAGACCGTATAAGTCTGCCGAGCACTATCCCTGCCTCCCAACCTCCAGTCCCGCCTCCCACCACTGGCTCTGGCACAGACCGTATAAGTCTGCCCCGCACTATCCCCGCCTCCCAACCTCCAGCCCCACCTCCCACTACCGGCTCTGCTATCCAATCTCGGTTAAGCTCCTGAGGATCCATTCCTTCTGAACAGGATTCCTTTATGTTTATCCCACGCATGTTTGAATTCCGTTACCGTTTTCATCTCCACCACCTCCCGCGGGAGGGCATTCCAAACATCCACCACTCTCTCCGTGAAGAAATACTTCCTGACATTTTTCTTGAGTCTGCCCCCCTTCAATCTCATTTCATGTCCTCTTGTTCTACCGCCTTCGTATCTCCGGAAAAGGTTTGTTTGCGGATTAATACCTTTCAAATATTTGAGCGTCTGTATCATATCACCCCTGTTTCTCCTTTCCTCCAGGGTATACATGTTCAGGTCAGCAAGTCTCTCCTCATACGTCTTGTTACGCAAATCCCATACCATTCTCGTAGCTTTTCTTTGCACCGCTTCGATTCTTTTTACATCCTTAGCAAGATACGGCCTCCAAAACTGAACACAATACTCCAGATGGGGCCTCACCAACGACTTATACAGGGGCATCAACACTCCCTTTCTTCTGCTGGTCACACCTCTCTCTATACAGCCCAACAACCTACTAGATACAGCCACCGCCTTGTCATACTGTTTTGTCGCCTTCAAATCCTCAGATACTATCACCCCAAGATCCCTCTCCCCGTCCGTACCTATCAGACTCTCGCCACCTAATACATACGTCTCCCGTCGATTTCTATTCCCTAAGTGCATCACTTTGCATTTCTTCGCATTGAATTTTAATTGCCAGACCTTAGACCATTGTTCTAGCTTCTTCAGATCCTTTTTCATGTTTTCCACTTCCTCCGGGGTGTCCACTCTGTTACAGATCTTAGTATCATCCGCAAATAGGCAAACTTTACCTTCTAACCCTTCGGCAAGGTCACTCACAAATATATTGAACAGAATCGGCCCCAGCACCGATCCTTGAGGCACTCCACTACTCACCTTTCCCTCCTCCGAGCTAACTCCATTCACCACCACCCTCTGGCGTCTGTCCGTCAACCAGTTCCTAATCCAGTTCACCACTTTAGGTCCTATCTTCAGCCCATCCAGTTTATTTAAAAGCCTCCTGTGGGGAACCGTGTCAAAAGCTTTGCTGAAATCTAAGTAGATTACGTCCATAGCTCGTCCCTGATTCAATTCTCCTGTCACCCAATCAAAAAACTCAATGAGATTCGTTTGGCACGATTTCCCTTTGGTAAAACCATGTTGTCTGGGATCTTGCAACTTATTGGCTTCCAGGAAATTCACTATCCTTTCCTTCAGCATTGCTTCCATTACATTTACAATAACCAAAGTGAGGCTTACCGGCCTGTAGTTTCCAGCTACTTCCCTATCACCACTTTTGTGAAGAGGGACCACCTCCGCCATTCTCCAATCCCTCGGAACCTCTCCCGTCTCCAAGGATTTATTAAACAAATCTTTAAGAGGACCCGCCAGAACCTCTCTGAGCTCCCTTAATATCCTGGGGTGGATCCCGTCCGGTCCCATGGCTTTGTCCACCTTTAGCTTTACAAGTTGTTCATACACACTCTCTTCTGTAAATGATGCTGTATCCACTCCATTTTCATTTGTACTTTTTCCAGTCCATCGCGGTCCTGCTCCAGGATTTTCTTCTGTGAAAACAGAACAAAAGTATCTATTTAGCAAATTTGCTTTTTCTTCATCACTATCTACATAGCGGTTCGCAGTATATTTTAGTCTCACAATTCCCTTTTTAGTCATTCTCCTTTTACTAATATACCTGAAGAAATTTTTGTCACCCCTCCTTACATTTCTAGCCGTTTGTTCTTCTGCTTGCGCTTTCGCCAGACGTATCTCTCTCTTGGCTTCTTTCAGTTTCCTCCGGTATTCCTTCACATGTTTCATCAGGGCCCTTAGCACGGTTATCTTCACCACAGAATTTGAAAACATTGGATAAGTAAGCAGCATACATCCATAGTTCATTGAGGCTTAATATGTAACTAATGCGGTTCACTCAAGGTTAAATATCATTACCCTCTGATTAAATTGCTGAAGGGGAGATATCGCTAAATGCATGAATGTTTGTTTCTGTTTTCTAACCCAAAGTTTTACTGACCCTTAAGGAGTCTTTTTGACCAATTCAACCTATGCTTAGTCTTTAATGGAGACCTTCGTAATTTTTAAGGGGTCCTTTTACTAAGCTGCGGTAGAAAATGGCTTCAACGCACCCTTACGTGGGTCTGTCCTGCGCATTAAGGCCATGTTTACCACAACAGTATTCTCTAATTTTTGTATTAATGTCCACGTGCTAATGTTGCCGTTAGTGTGCAACCATTAAAAGAAATTACCGCGTGAGCACTTACCAACACCCATTTCATAAGCAATAAGGGTTCACGTGGAAATTCTACGTTAATCAGTTAGCGTGCCATAATGTAGATATACTAATTGATCAGCGTAGGCATGCCCATACTCTGCCCTCCAGACATGCCCCCTCAACAAAAAACTAGAAATATTTTTCACGCACAGGTAGTGCGTGCACATTTGAAATTTACTGCAGGATGTCTGAGCCCTTTTAAGCTGTGGTAAGTGCGTGCTAGCGCTAACCACAGCTTAGGAAAAGGTTCCCTAAATCTATGACCTGAAGAGGAACCTTTTGTCATTAAAGACCAATCATTTCACTTTCCTCTTACCTCTTCATATATTCTCTCTATGGTAATAATATGTTATACAATGCTTTCTATTATGTAAATGTTGAAATACAGATGTTGCCTTTGAGAGTTGTATAATGAAATCTCTGCATTCACAGTTACAGCCGGTTCTAACCAGCTCTCAGAATTGCTAAAAATATCACTGCCCTCACTGTGTCTTTAGACACCTGTTTTCCTCCTTCAGCCTTGCGGTCATATCTGACTAAAGGGCCCTTTTACTAAAGAACAGGTAGGGCTACCATGCGGGTAGCACGCAGGAAAACAGCACTATGACAGTGAGTTCCCAGGCACCTGGAGGTAATACTGCATGCAGCATGTGCCGTTTCCTTTGCCTAGAAAATGAAATGTATTTCCTAGCATGGGGGTTTGCCCAGTAGTAACGGCAACGCATGACTGTGGCCGCACTCCACCCAATTACTGCGTGAGTAGCACATGAGCCCTTACTGCCTCCTAAATAAGAGGTGTAAGGGCTCAGGCAGTAAATGGCTGCGCACCAATGTCTTTTATTAGCGCATGGCCATTTACTGACTCTATTGAAAACAAGGGATTTTACAGCCACAGTAAAAAGTGGCTGGAGCGCGTGGTAAACCCCCACACTATAACTACTGCTGGACACATTTTAGTACGGCTTAGTCAAAGGACCCCTAAGGGATCTATATGGGTTGAAAAGCTTGTTCGTTACATCATCTGTGGAGCATTCTTGCTTTCATCCAATCAAAGAAGCATCTGCCAAGAATCCAAATGTTAAGCAGGGCAAATATATGTTCTATAATTCAACTGTAAAAATGTCCTAAGAACTAAGAGGGGCATTTTCAATATGACGTCTAAGTCCAACTGTGTATGTTTTGCAAAAAAACATCCAACATCTGAATAGGGAAGAAGGTCATTTTCAAAAAAGAAAAACATCTATCTTTTTTTTTCAAAAATATTGTTGTGAACAAGGTTTTGTGATTTGGACATTTTGTTTTTTGGTCCATTTTTGAAAAAAAAACGTCCAAGTGCAAAATGCACAAACAAAATCAAGCTATTGGGAAGTAGGAGGAGCCAGAATTTATGTAGAGTGGTCCCCCAGACATCCCAGGAAAGCAATAGGGCACCCTAGGGGGCACAGACAGTGAACTTCATAAAATTCTCCCAGGTACACATCTCACCATTGCTCCCTTATCTTGTCTGTTGAGCCCCCCCCCAACCCCCCCCAAAACCCACTACCCCCAACTGTACACCACTACCATAGCCCTTACGGGTAAAGGGGGCACCTATATGTGGGTACAGAGGGTTTCTGGTGAGTTTTGGAGGGCTCACAGTTTCCTCCACAAGTGTAAAAGGTAGGGGTAGGTATGGGCCTGGGTCCACCTGTCTAGTGCACTGCACCCACTACTAGACTATTCCAGGGACCTGCATATGGACTCTAATGGGCCTTAGTATAACATATAAGACTGGCATACAGGCTGGCAAGTAATGTTTTAAGTCACATTTTGGGGCAGTGGGAGGATGTTAGTGACCACTGAGGGATTAAGGAGAGGTCATCCCTGATTTCCTCCAGTGGTCACCCGGTCATTTAGGGCTCATTTTTGTGTCTTATTCATTATAAAAACAGGTCTAGCTCGAAATGTTTTAGTTTTAGTCTTGGACGGTTTTGTTTTGTTCCATTATGGCTTAAAAACGTCCAAGTGTTGGAGCGCCCAGATCCCACCTTTAACACTCCCCTGAAACTCCCCCTTGTTATTTGAATGTACTTCTGACGGATTTCATAGAAAAACATCTAAAATTGGTTTTGAAAATCCCAATTTGGATGTTTTTGTGAGAAAAACATTAAAATGCAGATTTATGCCACTTTTTGGATGTTTTTCTCTTTTGAAAATGAGCTCCTAAGTATTGAAAATACTTTCTAACTTTATCTCTACTAGTATTCTAAATAGCAAATGATCTTTTTCATTTAAAAAATGTAAACTTGCAGCTAAAATCTCAGATTGCTCGCTTGAGTACCATCATTTGCTCTGTAGCTGTGACCTGCAGGGTTGAAGTGGCCCTCGGTTGGAAGTAAAAATGTCTTGATCTGACACTGTTTAATGACTCTTTTTAATTGAATCATCTAATTAGAGAGGTAGGCATTGTTGGAGTAATTCATAAGGGCTCATCTATTTTCCATCCACTCCGAATCTGCATTTTAATTTTCTGAATGTGAAATATTTGAGGAAACAGAGAAGATTCCTGCTTCTATTGATGTCTTAGAATATACTGTTGAATTTTTGTCCATCACACTTTTCATGAAGAAGTTGAATCCAGGCTTCATTTTTAGAGGTGATTTTCAGTCCAAAAGCCACTGCATAACTCTAACCTTGAAAATCAGACTGACTTGGGTTTCCCCCAGGACTGGATTGAGGAACCCTAGCTTAAAAATATATATGGATTTTCAGCAGCCCTGTGCAACCCAGTGTCACCATGAAAATTATTTTTCTGTTTCTGTTTACTTGGTTATATGCTTCATCAAAATACACAATTTAAGGTGCAAGTTAATAAGGGCTTCTGATTTTAGGTTTTAACCATAATGCCAATAAAGCATCCCTGATGCATAAAAATAAAATAGATGTTTATTGGATAAACCCTGGAAAAGCATCATTTCCTCTAGTGATGGAGGGGAGTCTAGTGGTTAGTACAGTGTGTTGTAATCCTGGGAAATTTCAGTTCAATTCCCATTGCATCTCCTTGTGACTCTGGGCAAGTCAAGGGCATAGCCAAATGCCCAATTTCGGCCTGTGGTGGATGAACAGAAGAACCCTGCCCCACCTCCATCCCACAGACAATTCAATCTCTCCTTCTCCTACCCCCCCCCCCCCCCGCCCCCCCCCTGCATACTTTTCAAATAGCAGATCTTCACCAGCAGCCTTCCCATTTCCACATAGGCAGGAGTATGTCAGGGAGAAGGTTGTGAGGCCAGTGCGAGTGGTGTGTATCAGTCAATACCAGCAAAGATCTGCTATTGGTAAGGTACGTGAGAAGGAGAGTTGCTGGAAGTTTTTGGCTGGTGGGGCTTGGGGATCCCCACCAGCCATGTCATAGGTGTGCTCTTACTGGGTGGGGTTGAGCCCAAAGTGGGTGACCCTAGGCCTACCTGGGCCCACCCATAGCTAAGTCACTGGGGCAAGTCACTTAACCCTTCATTGCTCCATTGTTCAGCATCTAACTCTTAATTACTGCCAATTAAGTGCTTGTTAACATCAATTATTGATCGTAATCACCTAATTAGCTAATTAATTTACACATAGATCTATGATCCATGCTAAAATTTGGGGGACCTTTACAGAATCCGGCAAATGATGGGTAGCACTTAGCCGCACCCACTTATGCCTGTCATTGACCTGGAGTGAGTGTGCCTAATATTGTGTGCACATATTTGGGTTTACACTAGTATTTTATAAAAGCATCTGAGTGCAAAGATGAGTAGTAGAATTAGCACTTGTTGCACTCCATTGTGGCACCCAGTTATAGAATTGCCCCTAGATCTGTAGGGTCTTGAGTACTGATATTACTTTTAATGTGTATTACTGAATCATTAATATATTTATTTCATTGTGTTTTGTTTTATACATATTGGGAGTTTTTTTAAGAATTGATTTTATGTTACTTTTATACGTATTTTAAGCAATAAATTTCAATTGTATTGTTCCTGAGGTTTATCTAGCCTTCCTCCGTTCCCACTTCCTTGTGTATTATTGCTTGTCTCATGGGACTTTTTGGTTCAGTTACCTTCTGGTTTTTTACTTTTATATGACATCATATATTTGATTTTGTTGTGTCCTGGATTTGACCTGGATTTTTCTTCTTGAGAGTCCAGTGATTCCTAAACCAAAAACCCCTAGTCTGTCACGTTTTCAGATTATCTACAACAGTGTTTCCCAAGTCCGATCCTGGAGTACCCCTTGCCAGTTAGGTTTTCAGGATATCCACAATGAATATGCATGAACTTGATCTGCATACACTGCCTCCATTATATACAAATCTCTTTCATGCATATTCACTGTGGACATCCTGAAAACCTGACTGGCAAGGGGTATTCCAGAACTGGACTTGGGAAACACTGATCTACAATAATATAGGCATGAGAAATTTGTATGCATTACCTCCACTGCATGTAAATCTATCTCATGAATATTCATGAAAGTTATCCTGAAAATCTAACAGGCTAGAAGTCCCTTGGGCAGATTTGGGAACCACTTCTAAATCCTTGAACAAATGTTCTAATTACAGAAGCACTATTGTGCCTTTCTAAATATTGTTTGGGGCCTTTGAGCAAATGCATTTGAATTTATTGTTCACACACACAACAGTTTTATGGTTTGTCATCTGCTAAGTAGCATGAATCAGATTAACGCAGGTCACCATATATCAGATTTTGTGAGTGTAATACAAATTACATCCATATATAGTTATTCAATAAAATCTATTGGGGCTTAACAGAAAAAGCAAAGTTTATACTATATTATAATACTCAGCAAGTGCCCTGAAAGATGTTTATTACAAAGTGGTTAAATATATCAAAGGTGAGATGAGAGGAAGTATAGTAATATAGAAAATGTAGTGGATGACAGCAGATAAAGACCGATATGGTCCATCCAGTCCGCCAGTATGTGCCACACAGTGCTGGTTACTTCCCCTTGTTTTTATTTGGGGTGGGGAGGAGGGGGTCATACCTGTTTTGCAGTGCAGATTGGTTTCCCCTTACCTGATTTTATTTTGTGGGGGCTTGTATCTGAATTCCAGCATCATTTTTATCTCTACCACTTCCTTCGGGAGGGTATTCCAGACATCCAGCGCTCTTTTTGTGAAGGATTATATCCTGAGGTTACTTTTGATTCTACCTCTTTGTAATCTCATGTCATGTCCTCCATTTCTAGAACATCCCCTCATTCATAAAAGGCTTGATTGATCTGTAATACCTTTAAGTTAAACTCTGTATCTTATTTGCTCAGATATCCTAAAGGTTGCAGAAAATCCAAACTAATATTTGACCCTTTACTTCTGACTTTTTCTTTTAGAATTAAATGGTTTAATAGTCACAATATCAGAAGCTATTAAATAGCCATTAGTGGCACAGCTGTATAGCTGCTTTTTTTTTTTAATCCAAGGCAGTTGAGATGGATAATTTTGGACATATAAATTGTTATGTACCCAAAGTTATCCATCCAAAAAGGATTAGATTTGTGGCTTTCCAGGAATGATACCACTTAGCTGTGTGGCTTATTAGTCTAAGTTCTTGGCCTTTACTCCCAATCCTCAAGGGCACAAAACAAATAAGGGTTTCAGGATACCTTTAATGACTAGGGATGAGAGGGATTTGCAAATAGAGGAGGTAGTAGGTATGCAAATCTTCTAAATGCATATTGATTATGGATAGCCTGAAAAATTGAATTGTTGATGGTCCTGGGGGACTGAGAGTGAAGACTAAATGTTTTAGCAGTGATATTTGGACACTAACACTGTTATTCTATATACAGCATTCAAAATAGTGTGTGCAAATTTTTGCACATACCTAATTGCATGCGCAATTTAATTGACAAAGGAGCCAATTAGCACCAATAATTGGATGCTAATAATTATCGGCGCTGATTGGCATTAATTTAAATTTATGTATGAATTTTTAGGTGCCAGGATCTGCAAATGTTATGTATGGATCAGAAAAGGGGGCACAGCCATGGGAGGGGGCATGGGCAGATCAGGGGCATTCCTGGAATTTGTGTGCAAAGATACAAAATAAGGGAGATCCACACCTAGTTTAGATGCAAGATTTTATACCAGGTTTCACTTGGTGTAAATCCTCACACCCAAAATTGGTCACGAATCCTGGCACCCAACTCTGAGCACCATTTATAGAATAGTGCTTACTGCTAATTTTTGGTTCCATTTATAGAATCGGGTCCTAAGGGGGGAATTCTATGAATGTCACTAAAAGTAAGATGCCAAAATATCTAGTATTCTATAACAGCAGAGCTGCATGCCCAATCTGTTCTAGAATACTAGCATATGTCCATAGTTACGCGCAAACATTAGGCATGACCACTTATGCCATGTCTATGGATGGCGTAAATGCTGGCTCCTAAAATCAGCAGTTTGAAATGTATGCAGGAACTGGTTGCCAGAGAACGTGGTAACAGCGATTAGTGTAACTGGGTTTATAAAAGGTTTGGACAAGTTCCTGGAGGAAAGTCCACAGTCTTCTATTAAGTTAGACATGAGGAAGTCACCACTTGCCCTGGAATTGGTAGCATGGAATGTTGCTACTCTTTCGGATTCTGGAATCTTGTTATTCTTTGGGATTCTAGAATCTTGTTATTTCTTTGGGATTCCGGAATCCTGATGCTGTTTGGGTTTCTGCCAGGTACTTGTGACCTGGTGGTCTCTGTTGGAAGCAGGATACTGGGTTAGATGGACCTTGGTCTGACCCAGTATGGCTATTCTTATGAATAGTTGGAATGCCCCTGCCCCACCCATGTTAATCATCCCTTTGCAGTTGCATATGAAAGATGTTAGGTGCACTGTTTATAGAATAAGGGCATAAGTCAGTTATGCACACAGCTGCTAGTGACAATCAATGCTTGTTAATGCCAATTATTAGTACTTCTCTCCAGTAAGTGCCAATTCAGCTAATTATTTTACTCACTTAATTGAACTTATTTTATAACAGGGTGCACATTTGCACACCTATCTTTAGGCACCATTTATAGAATTTGGGTATAAGGGTCTGATATTCAAAAGATTTTAACTGGGCCATTTACATCATGTTGAGTGCCTCAAGAGGGAATATTCAGCAGCTCTTAACTACTACTACTAATCATTTCTATAGCTCTACTAGGCGTACACATTGCTGTACACATTATATACAGGTACTTTGTCTATCTCTAGGGGGCTCACAATCTAAGTTTTATGTACCTGGGGCAATGGAGGGTTAAGTGACTTGCCCAAGGTCACAAGGAGCTGCAGTGGGAATTGAATCCAGGTTGCCAGGATCAAAGCCCACTGCACTAACCATTAAGCTACTCCTCTGCTCCTGGGCATTGCCACTGAATATCCCTTCTGATTGCCATGGCCTTGGCAGTCTAAGGTCATGGCCAGGACACTTTCAGAAGTTATTCAGACACTGGCAATATTCATTGCTTACCCACATAGCTATTTGAGCAAACAGGACCATATAAATAGCAGCCCTACCTTTGCCTGGTTAGCTTTGTGGGTATGACACTGATATCAGCCATATCCATATAACCTCCATGTATCACAGCTGTCCTCGATGTCCTGCGCCTGTGTCTAGACATGGCCGCAGCATGTAACATCTGAATCTAACTTAGCCACCAGCGGTCAGCATTTTAAAGAACATTCACTGCTGCATTAATACAAAACTTGGAAAATCAGTCATTTTACTGCTGCAGTAAAAATAGTCTGAGGGGTCCTTTTACTAAGCTGCGTTAGAGCCTATGCATGCCCAACACACGCCAATTCCGAGTTACCACTCGGCTACCGCATGTGCTGGGAGGTAATTTTATTTTTGGCATGCATCCCCTACGCGCGCCAGAAAATAAATGTTATTTTCTGGTGCACAGCGCTACCGGGCAGTAAAAAGGCATTTGACATGCGTAGACCCTTACTGCCCGGTTAATGCATGAGACCTTACCGCTAAGTGAATGGCAGGTGGTAAGGTCTCAGACCCAAAATGGGTGCGCACCAATTTTCATTTTGCCACAGGTCCATTTTCGGCCAAAATTTTAAAAGGCATTTTTACAGGTGCGCAGAAAAACGATTCTGCGCGCAGCCAAAACACATGCCTACACTACCATAGGCCATTTTTCAGCGCACCTTAGTAAAAGGACCCCTTAGTGCACAGGAAAAACCCATACAAGCGTGTGCTAACCCCACTTTCTACTGCAGCTTAGTAAAAGGACAACTAATTTAGATGTTTCAAGATATACGTTGACCATCTTTACATCTTAATCAATGTCCGGGTCCATTCTAACTGTTCTGTGCCTGTTTACAGATCATGAGAGTTTGGTTAAAAAGTCAGCCACATTTTAGACTCAAAAGGACACAACTCATGCTGGCAGCCTTAGGAAACAATTTGCATATGGAAAAAAAACTAGTTCTTTGAAAAACAGTGCAAAAAAAACCCTCTGAAAATGTATGAATTGTTATCTGAGCCTCTCTTTTCAGATGATAGAGTATTGTGTTGTACAGATTTGCTTGTGTGCTTATAAAGCAAGCACACAATCCCTCATACAAATGCCTGATAAATGGAACTGATGAAAATGATTCTTATGCTTCTTGCATATTAGATTGCATTTGAAGGATGCTTCGCTCTTTAGGCACACTCAGCCAGTCTTCAGCTGCATTTATCCACATTGAATACACAAGCTATGTCTTTTTCCATTGCTGGTTTGTCTTAGAAATTCTTTGTGTACAGATGGCTTCTTTTGAAGTATGGATACAAGTGAGAGAGACTGCAAAATTTCCCAGCCAGTGTGTTAATATGTGCCAGTTTTTCAGTGTATTGAGCTCATACAAGGTGTGGCATGATGCTTGATTTTTGGAAGGTGTCCTTACATTTTGCCACTGGCAGTGTACTACTACTACTTAACATTTCTAAAGCGCTACTAGGATTACGCAGCGCTGTACAATTTAACATAGAGGGACGGTCCCTGCTCAAGGAGCTTACAATCTAAGAGACAAGTGAACGGACAGTCCGATAGGGGCGGTCAAATTGGGGCAGTCTGGATTTAGTGAACGGTAAGAGTTAGGTGCTGAATGCAGCATTGAAGAGGTGGGTTTTAAGCAAAGACTTGAAGATGGGCAGGGAGGGGGCTTGGCGTAAGTGCTCAGGAAGGTTGTTCCAAGCATAGGGTGAGGCGAGGCAGAATGAGCGGAGCCTGGAGTTGGCGGTGTTGGAGAAGGGTACAGAGAGGAGGGATTTGTCCTGTAAATGGAGGTTACGGGCAGGAACATAGGGGAAGATGAGGGAGGAGAGGTAGTGAGGAGCAGCAGACTGAATGCATTTGTAGGTAAGAAGGAGAAGCTTGAATTAAATGCGGTATCTGATTGGAAGCCAATGAAGTGACCTGAGGAGAGGGGTGATATGAGTAAATCGGTTTTGGCAGAATATGAGACGTGCCACAGAGTTCTGAACAGATTGAAGGGGGGATAGATGGCTAAGTGGGAGGCCAGTGAGGAGTAAGTTGCAGTAATCAAGGCAAGAGGTAATGAGAGCATGGACGAGAGTTCGGGTGGTGTGTTCAGAGAGGAAAGGGCGAATTTTGCTGATGTTAAAGAGGAAGAAGTGGCAGGTCTTGGCAGTCTGCTGGATATGCGCAGAGAAGGAGAGGGAGGAGTCAAAGATGACTCCGAGGTTGCGGGCAGATGAGACGGGGAGGATGAGGGTGTTATCAACTGAGATAGAAAGTGGAGGAAGAGGAGACGTGGGTTTTGGTGGAAAGACAATGAGCTCGGTCTTGGACATGTTCAGTTTCAGGTGGCGGTTGGACTTCCAGGCAGCAATGTCGGATAGGCAGGCTGATACCTTTGCCTGGGTCTCTGCGGTGATGTCTGGTGTGGACAGATATAGCTGGGTATCATCAGCATAGAGATGATACTGGAAACCATGAGATGAGATGAGGGAGCCCAGGGAAGATATGTAGATTGAGAAGAGAAGGGGTCCAAGGACCGATCCCTGGAGAACACCAACAGATAGGGGGATAGGGGTGGAGGAAGATCCATGAGAGTGAACTCTGAAGGTGCGGTGGGAGAGATTGGAGGAGAACCAGGAGAGGACAGAGCCCTGGAACCCAAATGAGGACAGTGTGGCAAGAAGTAAGTCATGATTCACAGTGTCAAAAGCGGTGGATAGATCAAGGAGGATGAGGATGGAGTAGTGGCCTCTGGATTTGGCAAGGAACAGGTCATTACAGACTTTAGAGAGTGTTGTTTCTGTCGAGTGAAGAGGGCGGAAACCGGATTGAAGTGGATCGAGGATGGTATGAGAGGAGAGAAAATCAAGGCAGCGACTGTGAACGGCACGCTCAAGTATTTTGGAGAGGAAGGGTAGGAGGGAGATGGGGCGGTAATTGGAGGGACAGGTAGGGTCAAGTGATGGTTTTTTGAGGAGAGGTGTGACTACGGCGTGCTTGAAGGTGTCAGGGACAGTTGCAGGGACATGTCCATGTCCATGTTGCAGGGACATGTCCATGTCCATGTTATTCAAAAGCACTATATTTGGCATGGCTAAATTGTATTTGTAGTTCCTATAAACTATTGCTGGTTTACAGAATTATTTCTCTCCAATCATAGTAACATATAGTAACATAGTAGATGATGGTAGATAAAGACCTGTACGGTCCATCCAGTCTGCCCAACAAGATAAGCTCATTACATTAGGTATGATGTGATACTTGATCTTGATTTGTCCTTGTCATTTTCAGGGCATAGACCACAGAAGTCTGCCCAGCATGGTCCTTGTCCTAAAACTTTAGAAGTTGTCATTGAAACCCCTGAAAAGCTCCAACTCCAAGTCATCCAAATCTATTTATTTATTTATTTATTAGGATTTATTTACCGCCTTTTTGAAAGTATTCACTCAAGGCGGTGTACAGTAAGAATAGATCAAACATGAGCAATAGACAATTACAGCAGTAAAAATATTCAAAGACAATACAAAGTATGGCATGCTATACTATTTGCAATGTCAACCAAATACGTAATAGAACATTAGAAGTGACAGCGAAGGGTAAAGCAAAGATGTAACATATAGAAGGGTTAGAAAGTAAGATGATTGATTTAAAGAAAGTTGCACATGAGGTCAGAGAAATGGTTAAATGTTATCTCAGCTAGGGTAGGAGTGGATAAACATATCCTGATCAGCCATGATCAAAGCACAGACTGTAGAAGTCTGCTTGGTACTGTCCTTGTTCTTAATTTCTGAAGTTGTCGAAGCCCCTGAAAAGCTCCACTGCAGCCCATCTAAATCTATTCAGCCATAGTTATGTGCTGCAGGTAACTGGTTATGTTACTATTGCTCCACATAACCGGAACTGGTTATGTGCTGGCTTTGAACCCTTTGATTTTTATATGTTCATTTTTCTAAAATGTATGTTTGTCATCAGATTCTGTTCCAGAATAATAGTGAAACTTGAGATTAACCGACCTTCACATCTCAATTCCTACTTCTACAACCTGTCTAAAATAGGACTGAATATGTGGCTGTAGACCTTTGGCTGATTTTATGATTTTTCATTTATATATATATATATAGAGAGAGAGAGAGAGAGAGAGAGAGATTCACTTTTGTCTGCATTCCAATCTCTGTTGCCTGTTTTTTTCCATTCCAGGTCTCTCTCAGGTCGTATAGTTGGAGGGGTCTGGTGGTTTTTCACTTTGATCATCATCTCCTCTTACACAGCTAACCTGGCCGCATTTCTTACGGTTGAAAGAATGGTGTCACCTATAGAAAGTGCAGATGACTTGGCCAAGCAGACAGAGATTGCTTATGGAACCTTGGATTCTGGTTCTACCAAAGACTTTTTTAAGGTACCGGATGGGGGAAGGGGACTGATCCACTTCCAATAAAATCAGAGATGGGAAAGCTAAATGTAGGTGCATAACTCGCTAAGCAGATTCTGTAATGAAGTGTACCTAAATGATGAAGATCGCAGTTCAAAAGGGGTGTGGCTATGAGCAGGGAAATGGGCATTCCAAAATTTACATGTGTCCTAGAATATAGCCCAGTGCACGTAAATCTACACGCTTGGAATTAATATTACACTTTTATTGGTGTAAATGGACGTACGTAGTTTTAAGCACTGGGATATCAACTAAGCATATTCTATATACCACACCTAAATCTACATGTTGCTTAAAGGATATGCTTAGGTGGAAATGTTTACCACGTGGATTTTTTAGGCACCATATATAGATCTGGCCCTAAGAGTTATTCTATATAGGATGTGCCCTTTATAGAATAACACTTAGTTCTGATCTTTTCTGGTGCCCATTATTTATTTCTATTTATACTATTCCCCCTTATAGCCCTAAATCCCCTGAAATACTTCCCATGATTCAAGCCTCAATGAATGCTGATCTTATTCAATAGAAAAGATTGGTAAATATTTTCAGAAACTTGCACAGGGTGATGATGATGTTCCTAACTATTCAGTTAGTAGATTGTATAATGCCGGATAGCACTGCCGGTCAATGCCAAAACTGTATATTAGCTACAACAACACCAGGAATTGTCTCTATGACCCCCAGAGTGGGAAGAAAGACAAGATGTCCTTGTCAATATTCAGCCAGCAGCGGTCAGAGATTTTTAAATGCTGATTGTCACTGGCTAAATTATGCCTCAATATTCAGTGCCGGGCCATGTCCAGGCACCGGCACTAAATATCGGGTCATAATTTTGGGCAAGCAGACTGCTGGAGCTTATGTGGGCCCAGCCAACATTCAGCCAAGCCCGAATAAGAAAGTTATGTGGGCCCTGGCTAAATTTCGGTTCTGGACCCGCATTAAAAAAAAGTTTATTTTCTTCATCCCGCAGTGGCGCAGCCCCTGACAACATTCCCCCCCCCCCCCCGGCAGCTCCAGGAGGTGGGGTGGGATGGGGCTTTTGTTGGGAGGGAGGGCAAAGCGAGCTGCCTGGGGGAGCGATGTTGTTGGGGACTGCGCCATCACGGGAGGGAGAAAATAAATTTTTTTAAAAATTTGAGTCCCAGCCCTATATTCAGTCGGGGCTCACATAAAGACAAGCAGGTGAAATTAGGACAGCTTTTGAGCTGTTCTAACTTCACCCACTTACCTTATGTGGGCCTCTGCTGAATATTGCCAGCGCCCACATAGTCCTGGCTCCTCCCCAGCGCCGCCCCTTGGTCTGCCCCTTGGCCTGCCCCTGACTGGCCCAATATCCACGGTTGGGCGGCAACAGATAAATAAAACGGGCAGGAGAGGGTCCTGCCCACTTAAATGAATTTGAATATCACCCTCATTATGTCAACCATCAGTCTAGAAGAAACACAGTGGCAAAGACCAACAGCTCAGGATAAAACAGTTGGTACAGATAGTGGGAGCATACATTTGGAAGCATATGGTTTAGACTATAGACACAATGAGTCTTTGATAAAAAGTTTTTGTGGTTTGAATATGTGGGTTTGAGGTTTACTTATTTATTCCAACCCATGAAACCTTAGTGCTCTTTTAAGTGAGAAATCTGGATATTCAGCATTGACCAGTATCCGGGTACCAGTTCTGAATATCCAGATTATATTTAACCATGGCAGCCAATGTTTTATTTTTAAACTGCTGTCACAGTTAAATATTGGGTGGAGAGGGGGGGAGATAAGATTTATCTCAGCAAATTTATTTTTTTTTCATGTCTTTGGGAATGTTCAAAGATTCTAGTAGAGAGATTATAGATATGAGTATTGCTTTTTTGTATTACACAGAGATCCAAAATTGCTGTGTTTGAAAAGATGTGGACATACATGAAATCTGCTGAACCTTCAGTTTTCGTGAAGACCACAGACGAGGGCATGAACAGGGTGAGAAAATCCAAAGGCAAGTATGCCTACCTTCTGGAATCCACCATGAATGAATATATTGAGCAAAGGAAGCCCTGCGACACCATGAAAGTGGGAGGTAACTTGGATTCCAAAGGCTATGGCATTGCAACCCCTAAGGGGTCCCCTTTAAGGTAGGTATTCTGGATTCTACATTCATGCTTCTTCACCATAGAATCACTGCCAACTCTACTCTTAACTAAAAGGACAAAAGAATTCTTAATAATGGGGGTGAATTCATTCACTCATAAATGCACAGCTCTGTTGGGATTCAACACACTAATAATACTAGCAGTCCATCTTAGCTGAAATAAAGGGTGCAATTCATTTCTGATGCAGCTGGACACTATCCAGACACCGTTCCTTGCTGATGCTCAAAATCCACAGAGCCCTTAAATTTAGGATCATAATTTAGAGTCATAAATTATGTGCCTATTTGCAACTGAAGTTAGAATCCTATGTTTTGGACTGATAATTCACCTAAATCTAGGATCCCAAAATTGAAAACTCAAAATTTAGGACAGAAATTCATTTACCTAGTCAAAGGATCCTAAGTTAGATGCATAGTGCTGACAGTTAGTGCTAAGCAACTCAGTTCCACCCCCTCCCCCTGAATCTACCACTGTGGAGTGGAAGAGTGCCCTAATGGTTGGAGCAGCAGACTAGGAACCAGACAGCCCAGCTTCAAATCCCACAGCAGCTCCTTGTGGCCTTGAGCAAGTCACTCCATGCCTTGGGTCTAATGTTGGGCAGATTCTGGCAGCATTGCTAGTACATACAGGTCATATCCCCCTCCCCCCCGCCCCCTCCCAATTTTGGGCAGCAGTAATATAATGGTGGCTCATACTACTTGGGAGAAAGCAATGGCAAATCACTCCTGTATCATGTCAAGAACACAAGGAGGGGCCCTCATTGTGTGGTCACCAGGACTTGGCTCAACTTGAGTTAGATCCCTAAACTCTTTTGAAGCTCAGTCTGTTAGTTATAAATATGCTAGAATAGCATTATTCATAACCCAAAATAATTGTTCAGCTAAGAAATGGACTTCTACATGAGAACGGACACTCTGCTTTCCTTCCTCCTCAACATGGTGCCCTCACATTAAAATAGATATTTAAAAAGCACCAGGTCTTCACAATGTTGCAACCTGAACAGCAACCACAGTTGTAGGAATTTTAACTAGTTCTGGATCCTTACCAAGAAGAGAAACTACTAGGGTGGTAAAGGAGCAGTTTCACTGACCGAGCCAGTAGAACTGAATCTCTTGAAATACCTGTTGTTCATATTCCATAATAACTCGGCTCTGTTTTACTCCATTCTGTTTCTCATGTTTCTGTCCATCCTGCCTTATAATTAAAAGTGGTTCTCATGTGTGTAGCTCTTCTATTGATGCTCCTTTGCGTTCTCAATTTTGGATTCCTGCCCTTTCCCCTATTGTTCAATCACCAAAAGAGTGAATCCCAAAAAGAAAACATTAAAGTCTGGCGAAGCAAAAATAACAGATGTAAGCAGAGATCTCCACAAAACACAATCAAGTATCAATTACTTGGATAATATAATTTTTGTAAGAGTTCAAAGGAAGGTTCAGTATAGGCTGTTCCCACAGCCGAGCAAAACTTCAGTGAGTCAGGCCGCCAAACAGCGGCTCACTTGAAAGCTCTATACATCATAGGATACTCTCCTACCAGAACTCTCAATTTAAACAATTTTCTTTTGGGGATTGACTCTTTTGGTGATTGATTAAGTTTTGTTTCTCCCTTGGGATTTTTCTTAGCTGGTATTGATTTCTTTTCCCTATTGTGACACTGGATATTGAGAGTTGCCCCAGTAAAGGAGGTTGTAATATGACAGTGTTCTGTGTGCTCCCCGTGGTACAGTTTTGCCTTATGGGCACTTTGGTGTGGGCTCAGAAAAGTAGAAAGATTTTGGAGATATTCAAATACTCCAGATTCCAAGGAATCCTTCAACATTAAAGTTATGGAGTACAAATTTGCTGTTGAATTGGCAAGAAGTTTCTTTTACTAGACAAATTAAAACAGCTATTAATAAACTACAAGAACTTTATCAGACAGTGAAACATCTTATACAGAATGTAAAGTCTGTGCGTCCTATTCCAAGTTGCTCTGCAAATGATTTTATTGTTTTCCAATAAGGTAGATCAGGTTCTAAGGAATATGGATTGTTCTCTAGAACCTACTGACCTCTTATTCCAGCCAAACCAATCTCAGGAAGGGTTTGAATAAGTTGGTAAAGAGAAGATAATTACTTCTGAGGCCTATAGCAGCCATTCAAGTCTTGTTCTGTCCTTTTGTACTTAGACAACTCTCTATGATCTAGTTCCAACATTGACCTTCATTGTCAATATCTCTTTAGCAACTGATTTACTATCTGAATCTCTTAATTTGGCTACTGTTCAGCTAATTTAAAGAGATTCACTTGATCCTAAAGAGAAAAAAAATTCACTTGATCCTACCTTACTGTTTATTTTCATATGCAGTTCTACGCCATCTAGATGCCTTCCTTGATCGATCTGGTTTCTTGGAGTCCTTCCAATTTAATGCCAAAACCTTGCTTCCGTCTACTCTCAATGTCATTCGCCAAGGTTGTGATCATTGATAACAGTATTTTGTTGTCATGTTGGATATTTCTTTGTTTTGTTTTGTTTTTTACACCAATCACTCATTACTTGTTCAGCGTTCCCAACTATTTCGTCTTTCAAGGATAGTTTTAAACCTAGTTTCAATCATTCTTTTTGAATCATTTTCAAATAGTTAAATTAGGCAGTCAGTATTTCAACCCTGTGACACTAAAAGCTGGTATGTTCCCAGGCTCTGCCATGTTAGCTGTGCTCTTTAGTCTGTTTCCTGTACCCTTTGTTAGAAATTCTTTATTTCTTTGATGAGATACCCAAACTGCTATCACAAAAACTACAGATAGCAATGAACAGATTAGTGCTGCGCATTGCAAAAACTGAAGCGATCATTGCTAACTATGTAGCTTTTCCAAACGTTCCTTCCACTATTATGTTGGCTAACCATGACATTAAGGTGGTTCAGCAAATTCACAGCCATGGTGTTATTCTTGATTCCATATTGTCTATGAAGCTGCAAATTAGAGCTGTCACACAAGATTCCTTTTATGGACATTAAGAAAATTAAAGCACCTTATTCCTAAGAATGATTTCTTTGCCATTCTGCAGAATATGATTGTATCCAAACTTGGTTACTGTAACTCGCTGTATAAAATATGGGTCTTCCTATGGCTACTTTGTGGCCTTTACAAATGGTGTAATACATGTTTGATCTCAACTGGCTACTGTTTCAGTTTAGCATAGCATTTAGAGTTCTTCTTTTGACTTACAAGTCTTCTGCCCTAAAGATATGTAAACCGTCCAGATCTCTTTGATCAGAACATGAACAGCAACTGTCCATCGCTTCACTTAGAGAGGTTCACTATGCTGAAACCAAGTCCTGTTCTTTCTCATTTGCTGGATCTGAGGAGTGGAATCAGACTTAATGTAGGTACTATAGAGTTCAAGAATCATTAAAAGGCTCTCTTTTTTGCACAGGTCTTTTCTGTTAATATAACTACACTTCAGATGGTCTTTGGCACAAAGGTTATTCACTTATGCTGTTAAACTGTGTTTTGTCTTTAATGTGGTGTTTTTCAGGTTTTGCTGTTTTAATTATTATGTGTGTTTCATTGTACTCTGCATAGTATTATAGGCAGATTACAAGTCAAAGAAATATAAAAATGTTAAGTCACTATCGTGCCAATCTCAGAAAGCAGAGAGAACAGAATATCCTCATGTAATGATGTCCTTATCAATTTTACTCTATCGCAAAGGTGAATTGACCTGAAAGTCATGAGACTATGTAGGAAGCCCAAAGATTTTGTACAGTTGGAGGTTCCTTTGAATGTATAAGAAAGCTCTACCTTCTATCATTCTCTATCTTCCCAGTGCACCATTGCAGAGCTATGGAGTAAACCATGCAAATAACCATAAGTGAAAGAGCAGCATTTCATTTTCCTATACAGCTCCCTTGGTTTCCTACCTAATTTGTCTCTTAAATGCTTTTAAAGGGGTAGGAATACGCTCAGTGGGAATTAAAATAAAAGTCCTATTACACATCTCTTAGGGGTGTCTTTTAATAATGCTTGTGGATTACCCCCTCTAACAAATTAACCCAGACTAATCACTGAGGTAAAATGTTTGTGTTTTGTAACATTTCTTTTCCTAAAACTTCTCGTGGAATGCTGGGTAGTGCCCGCATTATAAAAGCAGCTTGGAAGAGAACTAGCACAGTTCTTTCTTTAAAAATCAGGTTACTAGATTGTTCCTATGCCATTTGGGAAGAAGGAGAGAGGATATGTCAGAGATTGGCCCTAAGCTTGTACATTTATGTTCCATAGTAAATGGCCCTTCAGTCTGCTCACTGGAGACTCATACAGTTTGAGGAGATGCACCTTTGAGCTTCATATAGACATTTTTTTAACAGAAAAGTTGACTTCTGGCTTCTTGTTTTGATCCTTCATGCTTGAGCGCCACCCCCCCCCCCCCTGCCTTCTTGAGCATTTCTTAGTGTGTCTGTCTCTGATCCCTCTCATCCAGGAGTTCTCAACCCAGTCCCCAGGACATATCCAGCCAGTCAAGCTTTCAAGGTCCCTGTAATGAATATGCATGAAATAGGTTTGCATACAACAGAGGCAGTGTATGCAAATTTAACTCATGTATATTCATTATGGATATCTTGAAAACCAGACTGGTTGGGTGTGTCCTGAGGACTGGGTTGAGAACCCCTGCTCTAATCCAAGGGTTGTCAACCCAGTCTTCAGGGAACACCCAGCCAGTCAACGTTTCAGGGTATTCATAGTGAATATGCATGAGATACATCTGTATGTATTATATTTCTTGTATGCAAATCTATCTTATGTATATTTATTGTTGATATCCTGAAACCCTGGCTGTCTGGGTATGTCCTGAGAACCCCTGCTCTAATCCATGTCCTGGCTCAAACATCTGTGGTTGCTCCTTTATGTAAAAGAAGATATGCAGTCAAACTGTATAATAGTAGATAAGTCAAGTGATGTCAATTTTGAGATCCCCAGGTGATGGGAATGCTGGGAAGGTGGAAAGCAGTATTGTGTGGTTCTATGAAAAGATTTCATTTAATCTGAGGGCATCAAAACTGAGGAGAGTTATGGTGACCTAACACTAGGACCACTTCCATGATGCTGTACAGCTCACATTCCTTCCAGAACTCCTCATATAAGTAACAGCAATGGCCCACCATTGTACCCAATGCCCCTAACACACCAACAGTCACTGCGGTGCACATTGCAGCTCAATTTGAGTAGTGACCTAGTGTTACGTTTGTCACCCAAGGAAGAGTGTCCTTTTACTGTATTTAGAGCTAAACTGACTAATTTGGGTCATGTGATATATGAGAAATAAAGTTTATTAAATGAAAACACAGAACTAGTGGCTTAGGAGGGTGATATTTATTTATGCTGATGAGTATTTCAATGCATATGTTTCTGAGACAACCAAATTTTCGTGATGAACCACTTCCTTCCGCAGCTCTCATAAAGAAGTGATGGAGTTGGGTTCTAAAGAAGCAGTTCTGCTGTAAAACGATTCCCACCCAGACAAGTCATTGGCAAGGACTTGCCTCAGTAGGAATCCTTAGACTCAATGCAGTAGTAATAATGTCTGGGCTGCAGTGTGCAACATGCTTGCCCTTAGAAGGTACAATAAGGGTCAAAAGTGAATTCTTCACTAGGGTTGTGCATTCACTAGTATGTATTCATTCATTTGTGATCTTTAACAAAATAGAGTGCACATTTAATTGATTTTGTGCACATTAACTATGAATTAGTGAGTGTTAAGTTGATTAGTGCACATTAAAATGCTATAGTATGTGTCAAAATTTTTTCTATTCAAACATGTGAATCAAAATGAAAAATGTGTGAATCAAACTGGAAAAAAAACTTATAATTGGGAAGAATTCTGAAAAAATGAAGCCAAATGTTTTTTTTCTTTTGCCTGCACACCTCCCTATTGTTTATCAGAATACCCCTGTGTAAAAGTATTTTGCTATTTGTCAAAAAAAAAAAAAGAAACATAAACAGGTTTCAAAAATGTTTTCAAATAATGTACTTAGCCAAAATAGTTTTAAACACTGCTATCGTTCCATTTGTCCATTTATCTGTTTCCTTTGAGTTCCTTTGTCACAGTCCTTTACAGTAGAAAGAAAAAAGTCACACCATTTGAAGGTTATCAAGTTTATTAAAATTTTCTACCCCGTCCATAGGAAATTCCATCTAGGTGGTGTACAGTCTAAGATTAAAAGAAAAAAGTCTAAAATTAAAGGAGTAGATAATTCCGGACAAAACATATTGTACACATTAGGGAAAGAGGGGAGAATGCCATTTTATGAGAGTAAAGTTAAGGATAAGGTAAAAATAACAATATCCTAACTTGGCTTCCAGTCTTACAGCAGTCCCTTTGAGCTTCAAGATTATGGGTTGAAAAATGTATTTGCTCACTTATTTCAACCAAGATTGAGGAATTTAGACATAAAATATTTTATTTTATTTATTTATTTATTGGGCTTTATTAACCACCTTTATGAAGAGATTCACCCAAGGCGGTGTACAGCAGGTATAGTTTAACATAAAACTTACAGTTTTGATAACAATGTAACAATAGTATAATAATGAAGAATAAACATAAATACAATAAATGAGGTAAACTTGAAAAAAGTAGATTGAAACCTAATAGTAGAACTACCGTGAAACAGTATAAAAAATATACACATTTAAGAGCACTGGAATTTAAATACCAGAGATATGATACATGCTAATGAAAAACCTAATAAACATGCATTAGAACATTTACCTAAGGTAGAGATAATGCTAAAGATTTTCTACAATCGGAGTTTACTTTAGCAAACATTTTCTTCTCATGAGCACAAAGGAAACATCTGTGAAACAAAATGACTGGTGTATTGCAAAACTGAAACTAAATCAGGTTCCAGCCCCTTTGTATTTTAAATAAAGTAGGAAGAAGGCTGTGTTCTTAAAGATAATAAATCTGGATCATCCTACTATGCCTGTAGCCAAAAGACAACTCTGGTAGAACCTTTAAAAACACATCATTATGGTCAGCTTCTTTCTATCACCAGACTACCAGACTACAGGACAGGTGTGTAGCCAGACTTTGGCAGGCGGGGAGTCCAGAACCCCAAATGAGGGGCACATTTTAGCCATCCCCGGCGTTGCCGACCCCCTGCCACTTTTGACCCCTCCCCGGCGCCACCACCCCCTCCCCCATCTCTTTCGACCCCCCCCCCCCACCGCCGCCAACCCTCCCCCGCCACCGCCAGGTACCTTTGCTGGTGAGGGTCCCCAACCTCTGCCAGCTGAAGTCCCCTTCAGCGCCGGTCTCCGAGTCTGGCACGTTCGCTAATCTGAATTCTGTTTCTGAGAGTCCTGACATCCTGCGGTAGAAAATGATTTTCTACCATGGGATTTGGCACATGCCAAACTTAGAATTAGTTCCAGGTGCATGCGCTAGCCCAGCTGTAGTACCGATTTGGTGGATGCAACCCACGCGTTAGCCCTCCCGCGCCTTCAAAATAGGGGCTCCTCAACCGGCTAGTGCTGAATATTCACTTAGCCAGTTAAGTTGCCGTGGCCAAAACTGAAACCAGGTATTCAATGCCAGTCACCTGATACAACCTGGCATGGACTATACAGGGTCAGTGCCACCGGAGGCAGCAACTAACTGCACTGCTTGCCACCGGCTGAATATCGGGGGGGGGGGGGGGGGGGAATTGACTTTCTCATCCATTATCAGATATAGGGCCCTATCCCCCTCCTCTGTCTATCTCCCATCCCCTTTCACTGATCCATAATAATATATACAGGTAGCCTAAGACCTGGATGATTTTGTGCTATTTAAACCCAGTGGCCTGATATAGATAGAATAATTCTCGAAAGCTTGTCACAGATACATTAAATTAGTCCAATAAAAAGGTATCAGCTACAGCTTGCTTGTAGATTATTATTACCACATATCCAAGTGGACTAACAGAGCAAATATAATTCTCTGCTCAATTATAGAAAAGGACAAGGGAAAGGTGTACAGAATTCTTTTGTTTTAAACTCAGTTGCTGATCAAAAATTAACTGTGAAAATCCAGAGCAGAGTGAAACTTAAGAAGAAAGGAACAAAATACCATAAAAGATTTAATTTCCCTACTAATTAAATTAATTATATTGTCTCTTTTGGGTCTGTTAACCCCATTAAACATTTTCTAAGGAAAGAAGTTCTAACCCCATTAGAAAACAATCCACTTCTATATTACTTTCTAGGATTGAAATTTCTGGTCAATGTTCATTTTGTGCAATGATAGAGTTAGGACTGGCTTGCTAATAGTCTATAAAGGCTTTTAAATGTTTCGCTGCATGATTATAGGACACATTATCATGTTCATTTTAGCAGAAAAACAAAATAATATTTTAGGTCATTGACTTCTTTGTCAGTATGTGGTAATATCACAATCATTTTCCAATAGCAAGAAACCATCATTTAAATTTTAAGACCATTTGGGGGGAGGGGGAGCAGAAGAAGTTAGAAACCTGTTTGCTTGCGTAGTTTTATAATATAATACATATATTTTTTAACCCTGGGCTGTTTCCTTGAGATGCCATTTCCGGGGGGGGGGGGGGGGAGAGAGAGAGAGAAACAGAACAACCTGCAACTGAAAATATTGTGAGACTTGCACAGTGTGCTTCTGTGATTTTTACTCCTTTCCTAAATTTTTAGGAAGCGTAAACGCCTGGTCAAGAGCTGCACTGTTTCAAAAAGGTTCAAGCAAACAGACTTGGATGCTGTTTAAACTAAAATAGTATTCTGATCCTCAGTTTCCTCCTGAACATGGCCTCTGCTTTTCTACAGAGTTGCTCTGGTCTAGTTTATAACAGTTTTGCAATTTTTTTAAATTGTATCTAAGTAAACAAATACAGTGGGGGAAATAAGTATTTGATCCCTTGCTGATTTTGTAAGTTTGCCCACTGACAAAGACATGAGCAGCCCATAATTGAAGGGTAGGTTATTGGTAACAGTGAGAGATAGCACATCACAAATTAAATCCGGAAAATCACATTGTGGAAAGTATATGAATTTATTTGCATTCTGCAGAGGGAAATAAGTATTTGATCCCTCTGGCAAACAAGACCTAATACTTGGTGGCAAAACCCTTGTTGGCAAGCACAGCGGTCAGACGTCTTCTGTAGTTGATGATGAGGTTTGCACACATGTCAGGAGGAATTTTGGTCCACTCCTCTTTGCAGATCATCTCTAAATCATTAAGAGTTCTGGGCTGTCGCTTGGCAACTCGCAGCTTCAGCTCCCTCCATAAGTTTTCAATGGGATTAAGGTCTGGTGACTGGCTAGGCCACTCCATGACCCTAATGTGCTTCTTCCTGAGCCACTCCTTTGTTGCCTTGGCTGTATGTTTTGGGTCATTGTCGTGCTGGAAGACCCAGCCACGACCCATTTTTAAGGCCCTGGCGGAGGGAAGGAGGTTGTCACTCAGAATTGTACGGTACATGGCCCCATCCATTCTCCCATTGATGCGGTGAAGTAGTCCTGTGCCCTTAGCAGAGAAACACCCCCAAAACATAACATTTCCACCTCCATGCTTGACAGTGGGGACGGTGTTCTTTGGGTCATAGGCAGCATTTCTCTTCCTCCAAACACGGCGAGTTGAGTTCATGCCAAAGAGCTCAATTTTTGTCTCATCTGACCACAGCACCTTCTCCCAATCACTCTCGGCATCATCCAGGTGTTCACTGGCAAACTTCAGACGGGCCGTCACATGTGCCTTCCGGAGCAGGGGGACCTTGCGGGCACTGCAGGATTGCAATCCGTTATGTCGTAATGTGTTACCAATGGTTTTCGTGGTGACAGTGGTCCCAGCTGCCTTGAGATCATTGACAAGTTCCCCCCTTGTAGTTGTAGGCTGATTTCTAACCTTCCTCATGATCAAGGATACCCCACGAGGTGAGATTTTGCGTGGAGCCCCAGATCTTTGTCGATTGACAGTCATTTTGTACTTCTTCCATTTTCTTACTATGGCACCAACAGTTGTCTCCTTCTCGCCCAGCGTCTTACTGATGGTTTTGTAGCCCATTCCAGCCTTGTGCAGGTGTATGATCTTGTCCCTGACATCCTTAGACAGCTCCTTGCTCTTGGCCATTTTGTAGAGGTTAGAGTCTGACTGATTCACTGAGTCTGTGGACAGGTGTCTTTCATACAGGTGACCATTGCCGACAGCTGTCTGTCATGCAGGTAACGAGTTGATTTGGAGCATCTACCTGGTCTGTAGGGGCCAGATCTCTTACTGGTTGGTGGGGGATCAAATACTTATTTCCCTCTGCAGAATGCAAATAAATTCATATACTTTCCACAATGTGATTTTCCGGATTTAATTTGTGATGTGCTATCTCTCACTGTTACCAATAACCTACCCTTCAATTATGGGCTGCTCATGTCTTTGTCAGTGGGCAAACTTACAAAATCAGCAAGGGATCAAATACTTATTTCCCCCACTGTATAGCCTTTCCAAATGGTTCTTTAATTGTATGACAAAAAGTCTGTAGCCTTCAAACAGGCTTGTCTAAATTCAGTCCACAAGGGCTGCAAGAAATTAATATGCATGAGAAAAATTTACATTCCCACTACACCCATTGTATTGTATGTCTTATAGGGCCCCTTTAACCAAGCTGCGGCAAAAGGGGGCCTGCGCTGGAATTGCCGCATGTTTTTCAAATGCACCGAGGCCCCCTTTTACTGCAGCAGGTAAAAGGGAAGTCTCTTTTTCCTGCATACTGGGATAGACGAAAGGTCCATCAAGCCCAACATCCTGTTTCCAACAGTGGCCAATCCAGGTCACAATTACCTGGCAAGATCCCAAGAAAGTACAAAACATTTTATACTGCTTCTCCCAGAAATAGTGGATTTTCCCCAAGTCCATTTAATAATGGTCTATGGACTTTTCATTTAGGAAGCCATCCAAACCTTTTTTAAACTCCGCTAAGCTAACCACCTTTACCACATTCTCTGGCAACGAATTCCAGAGTTTAATTATACATAGAGTGAAGAAAGATTTTCTCCGATTCGTTTTAAATTTACTACATTGTAGCTTCATCGCATGCCCCCTAATCCTAGTATTTTTGGAAAGCCTAAACAGACGCTTCACATCTACCTGTTCAACTTCACTCATTATTTTATAGACCTCTATCACCCTCAGCCACCTTTTCTCCAAGCTGAAGAGCCCTAGCTGTTTTAGCCTTTCCTCATAGGGAAGTTGTCCCATCCCCTTTATCATTTTCGTCGCCCTTCACTGCAGCTTACCGCCGCTTAGTAAAAGGGGCCCTTAGTAATTTGTTGTAACCCGCTTTGATTCCATGTTAATATAAGTGGGAAGTAAATGCTGGACTAGAATAGAATAGAATCTCTTTCATGCATATTCTTAGGGATATCCTGAAAACCTGGTCTGCTTACAGCCCTCGAGGACTGAATTTGGAGAAACCTGATATAAGGTATTAAGGGCCCCTTTTACTAATGTTTTATACATTTTGGGGATCTTACTGGGTATTTGTGGCCTGGATTGGCCACTGTTGGAAACAGGATGCTAGGCTCGATGGACCTTTGGTCTTTCCCAGTATGGCAATACTTATATACTTATGTAATGCTTAGCAAATGCTAGTGGGTATCAGTGTGCGTTATCCGCTGCTCTGTCTATAAGAATAAAATGGGCAAGAGCACCACATAGCATGTGTTACACATTAGCATGGACTAAGCATTAGTAGAAGGGGCCCTAAGACCTTGCTGATCACAGTCATTCATTATAAAGGGGTCCTTTTACCAAGCTGCAGGAAAAAAGGCCCTGCGCTAGTGGTAGGAGCCATCTTTCCCATGTGCCTGGTCCCTTTTTAGCACAGCAGGTAAAAAAGCCCTCAGAAACACATGGCCATGCGGTAAGAGAACTCTTACCGCATGGCCATGTGACGGGGAGCCCTTACCAGTAGAGAATCCACAAACGTGGAGAACTCAACGAAATCCCACGGATAGTCACAATACAACAAAGCAGTGGGTAAAAAACCAGGAGTTCCAGAGTGAAGATGAACCAAACTTTATTAATCAGTATATTGACTCGACACAACGTTGTGTTTCGGCCAAAGGGCCTACATCAGGAGTCTACAAATAAAAACAATATATAAACAAAATATAAAAGAATATAACACTAAAAACAAATGATAATATATATATAATCTGAAAACTGTGTAAATATCAAATGAGAAAATAAAGAACAAATCAGCTAGAGCATTCATATGTCATGAAACATGAACATCTTGAAAGTAAATAAAGCTTAAAACATATATAACAAATATAAAATTTAAATGCTATGCAAATGTGATGTGATTTTAAAGTGAAAAGCTAATATAAAGAACAAAACAGCAAGAGCATTCATATAACATGAAGCATAATAATAGTAAATTAAACCTAAAACATATATATGTCAAACTGAATGACATTGATATGAGTAAATACTTCCATTTTCTAAAAAATGAACATACACAAAATGAAACAATCCAGAGAAAAAGTAGGACAAACCTAAATACTTGAGTTGAGACAAATCCATTACATTTCTACAGACACCCTGTAATAGCATGGGGGGAGCGAACAGATTATGAGCCAGTGGAGAAGCATTTTATTCTATGAATGACCAGCAGATCCTGAGTCAAACATGAATGTAATAAACAAAGTAAAATGGCTTCCTTACTAACTACAGGCATTGCAGGAAATTACAGGTACACAGCACAAATGTATTCCTTAATGCTTCCCCCCCCCCCCCCCCCCCACCCCTTCCTCCTTCTGGGCTTGAAATATTCTGCCTAAGCCCTGCCCATTACTCCTGGCTTCCCTGCTCTGCTCCTTCTAAGGTGGCCTGGGCTTTCCTTTCATAGGGGTGATTGGGGAGATTTCGTCTAAACTCTTTACATACCCCATAAGTCTCTCAGACCCAGAAGCACTGTATCAAACAGAGCTCTAAAATTAACACCCCTGTGATCAGAGCTAATAGCATGCAAATTTAGGCAGGCTATTAGCTCTGATCATAGGGGTACTTCTACAGAAGAATTGTGCCTGGGCATGCACCCAAAGCACAATCCTCCCGCAGAAGTTGCTTGACAGGTCCGGGCAGCCCAGTCCTGTCAAACAGCAGAAGAGGTTCGACAGGTCCGGGATTTTCTCCTGGACCTGTCAAACCTAAGCTTGCCCCTCAAACACAAGGTCTGGAGGTCCAGTGGTCCTCCAGGAACCCCCACCCCCAAACCCTAATAAGACCTGGTTGTCCAGTGGGACCACTAGCCCTCCACACCCGCTGTGGCTCTGGAAACCCCCTACTCCCCTCCCATGGCCTCTCGAAGTTGGAGGAGGAAGGAACTAGCACTCCCTCCCTCCTTTACGGGTGCCTCCTCAAAATGGTGGTGCCCTGCCCTGCCCAGTGCATGCTGTGATGCACTGGGCGGGGCTTGACCCTTATATGGAGCCCACGCACTCGCCAGCTCTGATCCTGAGGCGAAGGCAAATACACTAATGGTCTCTAGCACCCACGATTGTTTTTGATCTTCTGGGCTTCAGGGTTTGTGATACAATTTACTTGCTGAGCTGAAAAAGACAAATACTATTGCTGAAAGCTAGCCACAAATGTACTAAATTAGCACATTTAAAAAGCTACAGCCTGTTGACCAACTGCAATAGTGAAATGGTAAGTTTCAATCATGAATGTGAGTCAGAATTACCTAAGGAGATTCTACCAGCTGCAAGCTCAAACTAAGGCAGTGATTTAATTTATTATTTTTGCAATTTAAATGGACATGACAGTATTTCTGTAAGGAGAGCTTGCCACTAGACCGCAAATGACCTAGCAGAAAAACTTTAAATAGTTTAACTGCGTAGCCCAATCAATTTATGCATGCAAATTCAACACTCATTAATGTAGTATTTATTTATGAAATCTTATATACTGCCAATATGAGATCTGTCATTGAAAGCAGTTTGAAGTACAATACAATAAAAGTGACATATCAATAAGACAAAATAAATAAAACAATCAATCAATCATATCATCAACTGTATGTTGTCTTAGGTGTTTACTTCCTTGAAATAAAGTCCTTTAATATTTTAGTTGTGATAAATAGTCATTAAATTTGAAAATGTAAACTTCTAACACCCTGCAGAGCTTAAGTCATAGGTTACATTGCTAAGGGATAGTCACTGTTTTATTCATTGGTTCTAAGTTGCATTGTACAATTTTTAAGACAAAACTAACAGCTGGATTCTGCATTTGGCCTGTTTATGATTCTTTAGAGCAGAAGGTCTTTGTTTTCTGTCTCTTTGGTTTGGGGGATTTTTTTTTAACTGAGGGAGGTGTTGTGTATAGTTTTTAAAATACTAAATCTTTTTTTTATTTGTTTCTTGTTTCACTTCCGTGTTGTTTTGCAGCTGTGCTCATTTTGTAACTTCAACACGTCACCTTCTGCAGAATTTACCAAGCAGCCCATAGTTCAGCTAGAAAAAGACAAGAAGGCAAAATTTCTTTCCCTGTGCTCACAGAGCAAAGGCAGTGCATACAAAGTATATATTCCAAAGACTGTATAAGAGAAACTCTAGAAAAAGCACAAGCCTCGATATTCTGCTGGTGACAAAGAGATTTCTCTCATATCTAGCATTTATGGAGAAAATATAGCTGTATAGTAAATATGTCTGAGGCAAATGCCAGTCAGTTTTAATTAGCCTTTAATCCTATGATGAGTTATGAGGTATGTGTGTTGCCATGGCAGCACAGTAAACTCTCTGACCCGTTCCTTGCAGCTTCTCTGGGTCTTGCTTTGGGGTGAATATAGAAATTCAAAACCTTTAAGTGAGCATAAAATGGATGTAGGGGGAGGAGCTGATGCTGGGAATCTTTTGCTATTAAAGAGATAACTAGCTCCCAGTCTTTAGACACAAATCCCCAGATTCTATATAGTGCGCTTAGAGTTAGGCGCCAAAATTGGCGTGGATTCTATAACACTACACATAATTTAATTGGCTTAACAAGCCTAATGAGCGCTAATAACAAGTAATAATGAGCACCAATTGGCACTGATTAGAATTTAGGCACACAACTCGCTAAGTATATTCTGTAACGATGTGCACTGAATTTCTAAGGCATAGAGGCAAAAAGGGAAGTGGCTATGGGCGTTTCATGGGCGTTCCAAAATTTAGGCGCCTAGTTATATAATATGGCCCGGTGCGCCTACATCTATGAGCTGAAATTTACACCAGGTTTTCATTGGCATAAATGGATGCACGCAGATATCGACGCTGAAATATCAACTAAGCATATTCTATAATCAGAGCTAATAGAATATGCTTAGTTGATGCTGATTTCAGCACCGATTTTTTACGCACCATATATAGAATCTCCTCCTAGGGGGTCCTTTTACTAAAGTGTGATAGGTTTTTGTGGTTACCGCACTTTTGGGGTCTTTTGCAAAGGCACGCTAGTGTTTTTAGCGAGAGCTCAAAATAAGTATGCGCTCAATGTTAGAGATGGCCATATATTCCTATGGTCTTCTCTAGCATTTAGTGTGCGCTAAAAACGCTAGTGTGCCTTTGTAAAAGGACCCCTCTAACAGCGAAAGATTAATGTTCAGTAATTGCAAAGGTTGTGCGTTAATGGTTGTGGGTATGCCCAGTGTGTCCTCTGCAAGTTCCATACTGAAATGTACTTTACAAACATTAACACTATTTACAAGTTTTAAGTTCAAGTTTATTAAGGACTTTTTATCCCGTCCATCGAAACATGCGTCTGGGCGGCTTTCAATCTAAATCAGAAGAAAAAAAAACAATCATATATCAGTGACATAACAACAGCGGTGGGAACAAAGGGAGCTGGGGAGAACTACATAAATTGATAGGAAAGAAAGAGAGTGGGTAAGGACAATAAGGGGGGGGGGGAGGAACTAGAACAAATGCCTTAAGAGAAGGTGGTAAGAGCACCCGTGCTAACTGCACAAGTGATAGTGCACAGTACGTAGTATCTGCTAAATTCAGTGTGCAATCCACGCCCATTCTTCTGTCCATAACCTGCCAAGATCCCACCCCCTAACAGCATGCAGTTAACACACAAATTAGTGCATGCTAACCATCACGCCGCCGCAGTAATAGTTGAAAAAGAAAAAAAGTGGGAAAAGGACCACGGATTCCAGAGACGACAAGGACAATCTTATTCTTAAATGGATTTATTGATCAAAGACTCAACACAATGCTGTGTTTCAGCCTAAAAGGCCTGCTTCGGGACTGGAGTCTAAAAAATAATAATAAACTCATACAACAATTATATTACAAATGAATAATTAAAACCAGGATTCAAAAAAATAAGCATAAAAGCATAAAATTGTGAATATGAAAGCATAAAATTATGAACATATCTAAACAATTAAACTATGAAAAGATACATTTGTCTATAAATGAATACATCAATAATACATCTTAAAAGATATCGGTGAAACAAAACGCACGTTTCTGAAATGCATAGGTCATGTAAATAGATTGTTCAGCCGCAGTAATAGTTACCATGCCCAAGCAGTAACATTGAGTGCTAATTTGCACATTAAACTCCGGTTTCTATATAGGGCACGGTGAGTAGCACACATTAAATGTGCAAGCACCCAATTTATGCACGCTACTCAATTGAGTAATGAGTCAGTTAGTCATGATAATTGGCTGATAACAACCAATTGTCATTACTAATTGGCAATAATTGGAATTTACATGTGCTTCTTTGTAAGCGTATTCTAAAAAGTGGCGCACATAAATTCCAACACGTCTAGCTGAAAAGAGAGTGCAGCCATGGGAGGAGTGTTGGGGTGTCAATCACATTTACGCGTGCTGTTATAGAATTCAGGAAAATGCACATTCATTTAAACTTGGGCATTTACATCAGGTTTTCACTGATGTAAATAGCTGCACCTGAATGTACGTGCATCTCCCTGGCCTATGCACTATTCTATAAATAGCATCTTATTGTAGATGCAGTTTATAGAATAACGCTACACATGTTATTCCAATGCACCTGCATTTAAGATACCTTATATAGAATCTGGCTCCAAGGGGGTAATTGTATAAGCTCATAGCTAGAGAAATGTGCCACTTATGTGCCTGAAAGGCACCTTTAATTGCCAGTTTTGCACGTAAGTGCACTAGTGCTATTCTATAAAATAGCGCCTAAGTGCTATGTGTGAAACTGCAAGGTGGATGGATATGTGAAAAGAGCATGGGCGGGCCATGGGCATGGAGCCAAGTACTTAGACATGCTCATTTACCCCAGCCATTGACATGGTATAAGTGTTTGAACCTAAGACAGGGGTTCTCAACGCAGTCCTTGGGACACACCTTACTAGCCATGTTTTCAATATACCCACAATGAATATGCATGAGATATATTTTCATGTACTACCTCCATTCTATGCAGATCTCTCGCGTGCATATTCATTGTGGGTATTCTGAAAACACTAGTAAAAAAGGCCCGTTTCTTAACGCAATGAAACGGGCACTAGCAATGTAATGAGTTCTTGCCATTAATGTTTCCACGGTTGTATTCTGAATATAATTGTTGTTTACATGTGTAAGATTTCTTTATATACAATATTTTTTGTGCAAACTGTGTTACAAAGTGGTAAAAGTTTTCCTTGTTCAGGCCCTTCAATCAGTTTAACAATCACATCAGAAGAGCTCCATACTCGTGAGAATGCAACATACAGTTGCCCATGTGAGAGCTGAAATTGACAGTGTGTTTTAAAGACAGTGTAAGAGAGAGATACACAGAGTGATTGAGTGTGTGTGTGTGTGTGTGTGTGTGTGTGTGTGTGTGATGTCTGTGAGAGACAAAGTGATTAAATGTTTGTCTTCCCTTCCGTTCTGTGCACTTGCCTCCACTGATGTTCGTACCTCCCTGTATATGATTGTTTGTTAGAGATTCAGTCCACTCCACTTCCCTCCTCCAAGTTCCGTTCTGTCTGATTGGTTCTTCATTCCTGTGACCTCGCATTTGTTTGCTTAGCAACTATGCAGCATTCTGTTTCCTTGATGTGAGGGCGGGGACAGTGAGAGCCAATGAAACGCTGAACTACAGACTTATGAACCCTTCACTGCCACAGTGCCACGGAGTCAGCTTCAGAATGTTGGAGGTGCTTTTTATTATATAGGATGGCTGGTTAGGTGTGTCCCAAGGACTGAGTTGAGAACCCCTGAGCTAAGACAAGCTGCACCAATACTGACATGCAATGGCTGAGGGTCACCTATATGCCATTATGGAATTAGTGCTCAGCTCGTGGCATTGGGGCACCTAACATGAGGGCCAAGTTATTGAATTGCCTTCTAATTGCTTAACATACTTTAGTATAAGGTCCCCAAAATAAGTAAAGTCCTTCTATTTTGGGTAACTTGTATACCTAAATGTGGAGTTCTGTTTCGATAGATAGATAGATAGAGAGATAGATAGGATAGATAGAGAGATAGAGAGATAGATATAGATAGATAGGCAAAAAAGAGGTTAGTATAGATCAGAGTTGTCCAACCTCGGTCCTCAAGGGCCGCAATCCAGTTTGTTTTTTCAGGATTTCCCCAATAAATATGTATCCACTTTCCCCAGTAACTCATCCTTAATTCTTTGAACTTTTTAACATATCTTTATTCATTTATTTCCTTCATAATCTTGAATTCACAAAATCTGTATGAGATCTATTTGCATGCACTGCCTCCATTGTATGCAAATAATTCTCATGCATATTCTTTGGGGAAATCTTGAAAACCCGACCTGGCAAAGGCTGAGATTGGACACCCCTGGTATAGATAGATAGATAGATAGATAGATAGATAGATAGATAGATAGATAGATAGATAGATAGATAGATAGATAGATAGATAGATAGATAAAGGGTTAGGACACATATAGAGTCCCATTAAACTATGGTGCTTTATTTTTCCCCATTTACCTAACCACTATAGTGTCTTAAGCAAATTTTAGCACAACATAAAACAGATTTGTATGATTGTGACATAATAAATATACAATAAATACATAATTAAAACAATAAAGCCATATTAGACACATTAACACTAAAGTAAACTTTAAAACCCTATAGTTGCCAGCTGCAGGGCATCTGCCCCCAATTCCAGTAACTTCAAAACTCCTCTTTAAGGGTGAACAGATGGGTGGGCAAACCTTCAGCAAAATGCAGAGATCCTTCCTGTTATCAAATCTGTTAATCAAATATGTGGACCAGCCCATTTCATTTACACTCTTCCTAAACTATTAAAATCTGCTAACGCTGGTTTCCTTGTATCTGTGTATCAAATCATTCAAAGCACAAATACATACAGAACTCATTTTTAAAAACTGAACAAGTAAGAAGATAAAGTTTTCTGTAGGGAAAGTGAGCAGAGCTCTTGTAGGTCACAGTAACAAATGGGTAACCTTTAAACAAAGTTCTCCAGGGGCTTTTGAAACTAATATTTTTTTCTTTTATTCCTTTTTTTTTTTCAAATTCCAAAATGATTAAAAATGGTTCCTGTCAAAGGAACCCTAAAATGTCATGCTTCAGAAGGCGCTGTAGCTTGCCAGTTCAGTCTTTCATCAACAGCTTGTCATTTGGAAGGTGTGTAGTGAATGCTGGCTCCAGAAACCGCTTATATGACAGTTCTTGAACTTACAAAATGACTACGAATCAGCAGAGTCATTGTCTAAAAAAAAGAAAAAGAGTGCAAAAAAAAAAAAGAAAAGAAAGAAATGTAACCTCCAGGATTTGAAGAAAAACAACATGTGTTTTGTTTTATTTTGTATTTTAAGGAAAATGGACAACATTTGGGGTATTTTTACTAAGCTGCAGTAAGCAGTAGCATGTGCTTACCTGAGGTTAAAATCCACAACCGCAGGGCACACTCAGGTGTCCCACGTTTTTGGATCCACGCATGCTTCCCATGCACTAAAAAATACTTTTGATTTTTGTTGCACTAGGGATGTGTTTGGGGGTGGAGAGAAGGTGAACTCAGCACTATTCGGTTAGTGCAGCTACATCACCATGTGCTAACCCAGTGGTTCCCAATCCTGGTCCTGGAGGCACCCCAGCCAGTCAGGTTTTCACGATACCCACAATGAATATTCATGAGACAGATTTGCATGCAGTGGAGGCAGAGCATGCAAATATCTCTCACAAATTTTCTTTGTGGATGTCCTGAAAACCTGACTGACTGACACTTACTATGTAGATGGAAAGGGCTCCTGTGCTAATCGCCATACACTAATCTGGAAATTAGCACGTGGCCTTTAATTGAGCCACGCTTATACAATCCTGCTTATAATTGAAAGAGAAAAACGCCTATATTGCGACCCAAATCGGGAGATGGGCGTCTTTCTCCCGTGGGCGCCCAAATCGGTCTAATCGAAAGCCGATTTTGGACGTTTCCAACTGCAATCCATCGCGGAAACGGGTAAAGTTGACGGGGGCGTGTCAGAGGCGTGGTGAAGGCGGAACTGGGGTGTGGTTATCGGCCGAGGAGAGATGGGTGTCTTTAGCTGATAATCGAAAAGAAAGGTGTTTTTACCGCGATTTTGGGTCACTTTTTGTGGACCCTTTTTTTCACAAACAAGTCCCAAAAAAAGTGCCCCAACTGACCAGATGACCACTGGAGGGAATCGGGGATGACCTCCCTGGACTCCCCCAGTGGTCAATAACCCCCTCCCACCAAAAAAACCCCACTTTACAACTTTTTTTACAGCCTCTATGCCAGCCTCAAATGCCGTACCCACCTCCATGACAGCAGAATGTGTTCTATCCTCTGACAGCCTTTCCCTGGTTCTGATGTGGCTCTCGGGTGAGTGTGACACCTTTTCTGTTATGCACACTGCAGAGTCACATCAGCAATGCATTGTGGTGGGTGTAGGGTATTGGGCTCCGTGATTCCACTAGCTTGTGGAAAATGCTCACGATGTTGGTAGTTGGTAGGCTCTACACCCATGGTGCTTTTCCCCCTGCTTACTGGGTCAGAGTGTGCCCTATTTTGTTTCCGGTAGTCCATGAGGTAGTAGCCATTTTTGTAAGCCAGTTTTAGATCCCTTTCACGTGTTAGCCACGTTACAGAACTTAGTTTTTACCTTGAATGTGGCTGAAAGAGGGCATTGTACACCATTGTGCCAGCTCTGACCTACTGCTCATCTCAGTACCAGGGAGACTCGTTGCCAGTGGGGCAGAACCTCTGATCTGCAGTTAACTGTGAGTAAGCGTGCTTATTCCAATAAAGGACGTTTTCGGAGAGATTAGTCTTCAGGTGGCAACTGGTGTGCCAATGTTAAATAGCAGCAACAAGTCCTAGATGCCTGCGTGTGTGCAGGTCCCTGGAGCACTTTTAGTGGGTACCGCAGTGCACTTCAGCCAGGTGGACCTAGGCCCATCCCCCCCTGCCTGTAACACTTGTGCTGGTAAATGGGAGGTCTCCAAAACCCACTGTACCCACATGTAGGTGCCCCCTTCACCCCTAAGAGCTATGGTAGTGTTGTACATTTGTGGGTAGTGGGTTTTGGGGGAGGGGGTTGGGTGCTCAGCACCCGTGGTAAGGGAGCTATGCATGTGGGAGCTTTGTCTGAAGTCCACCGCACTGACCTCTAGGGTGCCCAGTTGGTGTCCTGGCATGTCAGTGGGGCGAGTGTACTATGAATCCTGGCCCCTCCCATGACCAAATGGCTCGGATTAGTGCGTTTTTGAGCTGGGCATTTTTAGTTTCCATTATCGCTAAAAATAACCAAACGCCCAGCTGAAAAACGTCCATTGTTTTGAAAATACGGTCTGTCCCGCCTCGTCACGTACCCGTTTTCGGACATAGACGCCCATGGAGATAGGCGTTCACGTTCGATTATGCCCCTCCACATATATCAAAGATATAATTTATATATTTGACAAAGGAAATTGCTCCCTCACTTGGCAGAAGATCACCAAAATTAAGCCACTATGGTTGTTTCGTCTTCATAGTCAATCAATGAAAATTCAGCCTCCCATCTATCCTCCCCTTCCCAAATCTATTTCCTCCATTGTGCCCCTCCACTTCCTGTTCACCACTCCAGTGGCACCAAAAATTTAACAAATGGAAAAATGCAAGACTTTCTATACCTTTAAGAACACATTACATGCTCTATGAGGAAGTGCCTCCCAAATTGGAGATCGTATAATTTGAAATAAATTCCAATCTACGGGTTCGCTAGCCGCCCAACCACATTATCCAATAACAGTTAATCTGAAAGACAAGCCATTACAGTAGTTCAGCATACCCGTCAAAAGAGCATGCACAGTAATCTGTGTGTACTTCCCATTTAATGGGAATAAACATATATCTCCCTCCCCCCTCAATATTCAGCCAGCAGCAGGCAGCGTAGTTAGATGCCGCCACTGGCGCTAACCCAGATATTCAATTCCAGGCCATATCTGGCAACAGGTGACAGTTTTGTCCAGGGCCACTTAACCGGTTAAGCTGATATTTAGCGCTAACCGGTTAAGTGCTTAGTGGTTCAAGATATGCCTGCTATTTATGCGGCCTATCTTAACCTCTAACCTTAGCTGCTTAGCAGCTAGCCACTAAGGTGGAGATTCTATATATGGCGCTTAAAAAATAAGCACAGAAATCAATTCTGACTAAGCGTATTGTATAAGCGGCACCTAGATTTAGTTGCGGTACATAGAATACGCTTAGCTGATATATCAGTGCCTAAAACTGTACGCCTCTATTTACACCAACAAAAATATAGTGTAAATCCTGGCACGTAGATTTAGGCGAACTGGGCAACATTCTATAACTATGTGCTTAAATTTTGGAATGCCCACAAAATGCCCATTTCTCACCCATAATCACGCCCCTTTTTGCCTACATTCATTAGAACTTAGGCGCACTGCATTACAGAATGCGCTTAGTGAGTTGTGTGCATAAATTCTAATTATTGCCAGTTAGTGCTCATTATTGCTTGTTAAGAGCTGTTATCAACACTGATTAGCAAGCCAATTAAGTTTTGTATGTTATTATAGAATACACTTCGATTTTGGCGTGGATCTCTAGACGCTCTATGTAGAATAGTGCTAACATTCAGTTGAGATAACCGGCTATCTCGTGCTAAATGTTAGTGGGTAACCGGCTAAGCGCTATTTATCCATCCAGAAGCCATTCCTGGAAGGTTAAATGGAGCTGACTATCAGCCCTATATTTTTTTAAATGTCCCTGTTAGCTTTTGTCAAGGAAAAGAGAGGAAGTCTCCAACAAAACTGGCAAACAGATAAAAAGCTGGATCACACAAAGGCACACCAACGCAATATGCCATCAAAAATTTATTGAAGATCAAAATGTATCTGGCACAGTCATGTTTCAGCCTGGGTATATAGGTCACAGGAATGCAACTATTTTGGCAAACATTCTCCTCCAAAATAACACGGACTTTACAGTCCTTCTGTGTTTAGTATGTTGATCCTCAATAAGTATCGTCAGAACAATCCATTGACCACATGTGACACATAAGGTTTCTGGCTAGATCAGCTCTCAGGCATGCATAGATTTCATATATATGCTAGACAAGGGATTAAGGGGTAATTTTCCTTAATTCCTCATATTTTATTTCTGGTTCAAAAACTAAAATAAAATCTTTTGCAGCTTCACTGGTTAATTAGCACCACTTATACATATAGACTAAATTCCTATATATGGTGCTGAAAAATTGGTGATCCGAGTTGGGCACCATTTATAGAATAGCAGCTATCGCCGGGATCCACACGTAGAATTTACACTAACTGAAACCTGGTGTAAATCTCTGTGCCTAAATTAGATGCGGATCAGGCATATTCTGTAACAGCGTGCTCAAATTCTTGGAACGCCCATGCTCCTCTCATGGCCATGCCCCCTACTCAGATCCGCAAAATAGAATTTATGCATTCATCTTTATAGAATATGCCTAGCAAGATGCACACATAAATTCTGATTGTTGCCAATTAGCATCAATAATTGATTATTTGCACCCAATTATCAGTGCCAATTGGTTTATTATTCAATTAAATTGCATGTGGAAATTGGGCACATACCCACATTTCTACATGCAATTTTGAGCACCATATATAGATTCCGGGGGATAGGTCTTGGAAATTGTACAGCCTCGAGCATAGATCAATCATCTAATGGAGCAAGCAGTCAAAAAGGAAATAATACCCCAAACCTAAGGATTACAACCATCAGAAAATATTTGAAAAAAATCAGCTTGCATGCCAACAACTTAACCCTTTAGTGCCCAATGTTCCCGTAATAAGCCATATGGGAACAGATTGACGGGAACATTGGACACTAAAGACTCCTCAAAGCACCAAACGAAATATAATCAAACTGAGATTCTAGGATCTATCATCACTTATAAGCCTTATGAAACAGCCTGATCTCTATTCATTTATGGCTATCTCCTACTCTGAAATGAACAATTAGAGCTATGCAAATAATATTAAAGATAATGCAAAGCCAAAAATGAAAGTTCAGCAAAATAGTCCAAAGTGACCATAAATAACACAATAATCTATTTCATTGGAATCTCTGCACAAAGCTTTGGTTTTACTATAGCCATTGACCATTGGAATACACCTTTGAAAAGTTATAGAAAATGAACAGCTCAAGATTTAGGGGGACTTGAAAATACAAAATGAGAAGCTCTTGGAGCACAACACCCCTGACATCACAGTCATAGAAAAGAAAAATGTATGATTTATTGACATGACAATACCTGGTTAATAAACAATTGATAAAACAGCTGGAAGAATATTATAATATTTACAAATTGAAGTGGGAAACTTTGGAGGAAAAATATTGATGGTATCAATTGTGACTGGAGCTCTTGAAGCAATGCAGATTGAATCCCAAGATGCTTCAAAATGTTTCAATTTAACAGTCATAACCCCATCGATTTTACAAAATGTACCCTACCCTACGTGTAACAGCATGCATTTTGCAGCAATAACTCTATGATTCCTAGGTTCTTGTGTAGGACTGAAATTAAAGGAGTTAAAACTAGTCAGCATTATAGAGTTAATTTTTTGAGCTAGAAAATAAATTCATAGTGCATGGACATGGTATTTTCTATACCATGCTAACAAAACAGTGACCCCTTTCACAGAACCATTCCAATACCAAACACTGCCCTATTATATTTTCACATCGTAGAGACAGAATAGTTTCTGATTTTTTCAGTTCTTATATATTCTCCTAACTAAGAATTACAAAGTGGTTTACAGTATCGTTGAATATACTATAAACTATACTGAAAAAATGTAAGGTCTGTTTCTTTGTGAAATGATTTGGGGAAATGAGAGCATGTGGTGAAGAGTTAAATGATTCAAGGAGATTTTATGAGTTCTCTAAATACACAAATACAGTCTTTGGCTGCTACTCCAGAAGTAGACACTGCTAACAAGCTGGAAGCTTCAACTCACAAGAGATAGACACCAAATTTCTACGTTTGGCTCCTAGCTCTGTAAATCTCA